>NW_026706588.1:0-132228 GCF_029867415.1 Vicia villosa
GGATAAAAAATGGTGTGGGCTTAGTCTTGGTCGTGGGAGGCCCATATCATCATGGAAATGATGTTTGAATGCTGAAAACTTGGCCCCATTTGGAAAAAATACATTTTTGAGCAATGTTGATTTCATGCATTTTCCCAAAATTTAGCCAACTTCAACAAGGTGTAAATCCTTCAATTTTTGTCATATGAAGGAGATCTTGCACTTTTTAGAAACCTCAAAGAGTCCTCTAACCAATGTCTTTGGTCTCATGTCAAAATAATTTTTGAAGCTCCTTGCGTGTCCTTTTGAAAAAAGTGTCTTTTTGTTGACTTTGAAAATGACCTGTAATGTCTTTGATCATATTTTTCAAATGGTGAATCCAATGACCATGGGATCAATGGCATTTGAAAGATAATTGAATTTCCTTCAAAACAAGCTTTGGTTTGAATTTTTTGGATGAAGGATGAGAGAGTTATGATCAGTCAAAGTTGAGTTGACTTTTCAGGCAAAAACCCTAATTTTGAATCTTAGGGTTTTGTTGATTTTTGATCTTTCCTTGATGAATTATGATCATCCAATGATCAAATGATGAATCCTTTGAAAAAATATGGACTTTGACAAAAAAATTCATTTTTGACTGTCTGTTGACTTTTTTGGTCAAACGGGTCGTCTGTTGACTGTTTGAGCTGCTGACGGTGCGTCTGAATGAATTGAAGTTTGAAAATTTGTATGATGGTACTTTGAGATATATGGATGTGTATGAAATCCATTTGAGCTCTCAAAAACTTGTTGCTCCTGTAAAAACAAGAAAAACCCTGATTAGAGACTGTTTGTGTAGGAGACAGTTAAGCGTACCTGATTTTTGTGCAGTGTTGAGTCTCTGCTAATCGCGTGATATTCAGAAGACTTCTAGCACAAAAGATCTTGGAATTTTGAATTGTGAAAGATTGATTTGATTGATGGTACAAAACACTGAGAATTGTACTGCCAGCAGTTTGGCTGTCGACTGACTGTTCAGGTAGCAGTTAGAGTGAAAAATCAACAGTCAAAGTTAATTTTCTTTTTTTGTTTTTTTTGTTTTATGTGAAAAATGAAAGTTTATTTACATGACTTGTTAAAAAAACATAGACATAATAAATAACTAATATTTACGGTATGCGGGCAAAATTACCGATAATAACCCTGAAAATCATTTAATGCACAGAAATAGGAATATTTGACTGGCAGAAAACACACAAAATATTATCTTAGTAATTAAGCAATATTATGACAAATAGTACAACATTTAATACTGACAGTACAAATATCACATACTATATTGAACAGTACGACGAATAAACGGTACATTTAAGAAATAAGAAATACTGCAAATTTTAAGAATGACGATTAATGACCCATGCTATGAACAATAACATGTAGATGATTGGGAGTGCAACCATTGCAGGTCCACACTCTTCAGGACTATGCAGGCAGAAGAAAGTCATGATCACCGTAGCAATGGTGATGACTGTAAGAAACAGTGTCTCTATCCACTTTGCCATTCTTGTCAGGGAAGAAGAGAAAATAGATATGAGGTAGGAATTTGAAAGATGAGTTGGAATTTGATGTGAGATTTTATGGAAGAAAATGAGAGGTATTTATAGAATGGAAAGAAGGAAAGAGACGTTGGGGAATGATGTGATTCCGTACAAAAGGAAAATTTGAGTGGAAGTAAGATTTGAAAGAAAGTGGAGATAGCGTTGGAAAAAAGAGAGATTTGATTTTTGAAAAAGAGATTTGAAAAGATTTTTGAAAATAAGGGAATATAGTACAAAAATTAGTGGGAAACAAAAGATAATAATAATCTACTTGTTACCAGTACAGTCTGAGTTTCCTGATTCTGCGCCTGCAAAAAGATTTAACTCTGTACCAATTGCATCAGTACTATTTATCTGTAAATAAATAAATAGCATGTGTGAAGTAATAAACAGTATTTGGCGTTTGCGTAAGAATAAATTCAACTGCAAGCCAAATTACTGTATAAGAAAAATTCTAAAAACTAAGTATTTCATATGTCAGGATATTTGTTGAAATAAAAATCCATGATTATATGAGACTCTTAATTTTCAGATTGGAGTTTTCTTGAAAAATATGTGGGCAAATTTTGGGGTATAACACCCAGGAACTAAAGCTTCAACCATATCATTACTCATGGCCGGCAATAACGAAGATCTCTCGTCATTAGACGCTGCAATTCTCAAGAGAAACGACATCTTCATCGTTCCTCCATCCAGAAACACCGTTCCTCGAGACGGTGTCACAACATCCCCCTCCCCTAAAGATCTCCAAGATGATCAGTCTTATCGCTTCGAAGATACAAGCGGGAAGGACAACCACGAAGAAAATCTGGGCAACCCTTTCCACTCAAAGGGGGAAACTCCCCCGGACCAGACCCTAAACGATGTCCTAGTCGCTCTTGCCAAGACCATTGCACTCTTGCAACAACAAAGTAGTCGAATCGGGGCCCTCGAACATAAGCACCGTTCAAGGACTCCCCACGATCACAAAACCCGTTCTCGACGCGAAGGGGTCACCAAGAAGCGTCCACGGTCCCCTTCCCCCAAGAAGAATGAGGACCCATCTTCCAAGAAACGACCGAGCGATCAGCATTCCCGTCATCGGTCGCATTCCCCCCGGCCAAGAAGGAGATCTAGGTCACCCCCGGGTAAACACGACGACAATCGGAGGCGACGCAGGCGCAACCAGAGTCGATCTATCTCTCCCTCCGCCAGCGACGACGAGGAAGAGCACCGCAGTCCTCTGTCCCAGGAAATTCTAGAGGCTCCCCTACCAACCGGTCTCGAAAACCCCCCTCCGTTAGGGACCCTATTATTTTGTTGTACCCTGTGGAATACATACTTACTTTGGCATCGGAGTGCCTTGCAGGGACAACACCTTTTTTCCCATATTCGTCACCCCGAAGTTCAAGCCTTCATTGTTGCTGGCCATCTGATCCACTCTGTAAAATCAGATTTATTAAATGATTTAAATTTTACAGCAGTCTTAGATCCTATTATTCTAGATTGTAAGCTTCTATTTTCTAATCAAAGTTGAATTCCATATCAAATTTAGTCCTAAATTTTGTTGCAATAAGGGAGATGTTAATGTGAGTGACAAATGAAATGAAAATACTCAATTTTGATAGGATGTTGTACATGGAGCTGATCCAAAGTATAATGCAAACAATAAGAAAACATTTCAAGATAAATGAGTAAAATATTAAACAATTGGCATGTATTGAATTTGGCATTTGTGTTCACAAGTTCTTATATAAGTTGGCAATCTCAAGTTAGTCAATTCAAATAAACCCAAAAATGATATGCAAAAGCTAAATGATAACCATACCCAACAATGAGGTCATATATGTTTTATAACTTCAAACACAGATTCAATTGCTGAGTCGCATATAGCTTTTGGGAGTAGTGATAAAAATTCACAAAAATCAACTTGCTCTGAACAACAAAAACTAAAATACTTTTTTTTTTAGAAAAACAAACAAGGGGTTTTAGCTAAATACCTTTAGAAAGCTGAAGTTGGGAGCTCGTGAATTCGCAATTCCTTAAAAACCAACCACTCTCTAGCGTCGCCTCGGGTCTAGTGTTGGCATCTTAGGCCCGAGTAATAGGCTCGGGGAGGGTGTCTTCGGCTTTTTGGCGACATCAAGGGAGAAGAAATCTTGGGCGGAAGAATAAATCGAATCGATTTGGGGCAGGTCTTCGGGCTTGTTGAGAGAAATTTTGTTGTTGAAAATGGAGTATTGCGCGTGACTGTCAAAATCCGCGTAACCATCAACGACAAGAGATAGATTGAGGGTAGTGTAGATAATAGTTTCGAAAATCTGGAGATTATGTTATCTCAATCTTCATTGAAAAAGGAGGTAAAAGAAATATAACAACGAATATTGGGATTGAATAATGAAACGATATGTTGTGAAACAGATATAGATGTACGGTGATATAATGGATGTTGAGAAAGATAGTTAGTGGCGGCGGCGCAATAGATGTTGAGAGAAGTTAGGGTTGGAAGTCTAGAAGAAGAATGATTCAAATCTGGACATATTCAATTGTTTTGTTAAGCTTCCTTTAATTTTTTAAATAAAAAATAAAAGTAATAACACACTAATTAATTTAATATATTAAGTTTTTTTTCTAAAATAAAATAAGTAAGAGTGATATTTTTCAAAGGAACACTAAAGTTAAAGTTAAATACAACGTGAATTTTATTTTAAAATTTTTTAATCGTAGTTCTTTTAATTTTATCTTTTTTAGTGATTTCTTTAAATATTAAATAAAAAACATGACAATTTTATAGAATTTTTTATATGTATCAAAAATAATATATTTTTTTTGGTAAGATTTTTAACACTAGAAAAAAAGTTACATTAATCAAACAATTTTCTTTATCTATATATAGTTTTTTTTCCACAATTTTTTTAAAAAGTTGTGTCAAGTTAAAAAAATTATTTCTTCTCTTCCTTTACAATGTTTAAAATATGTTTGATATAAATCATTACAAAAATATATATTGACTTAGTAAATAAATTTAAAATATGTTAATTTCTTTAAAATAAAATTTAAAAAAATTTGTAAAATTTTTTTGCAACATTTAAAAAGTGTAGACTTTTGTTAGAAATAATGCAACAATTCAAATTGTCCCCATAAGTATTTAAGGGGACGTTTATCAAGTATTGATAAAGATAAACTATAGGAATGTTTGAAAATCGTTCCCTGAAGTATTATAGGCAACACATATAAGCTGTTGCGATGATTTTCTTGGCAACGGTTAAAAAGCGTTGTCTAACCTTGTTTTACGAAACACTTATACGCTGTTGCAATGATTTTCTTGGCAACGGTTAAAAATCGTTGCCTAATCTTGTTTAGGCAACAATTTATGCATGTTGCATAAAAAAGTATTGCCAGAAGCAATAAATGTTGTAGTGTATAATGATATTGTAAATTTTTTGTTTTAATATTTTGACTTCATATTTTTTATTGTACATTTGCAAATATAAATAAATTATATATCATCTTTTGCATTTATATCTAAAATTTTACATTTGTATTTGATACTATTTAAGTATTATGATATTAAGACTCATTCATGTTGTTATTTTTTTATTTCATAATTATTATTTGAAGATTCTAATACATATTTTTTAGTTATTTACACAATATCATAATTAAGTTACCCGTGTGGGAGCACGGGTCTCTTACTAGTACTTTTATAAGAAAGTATAAAAATACATTGTCTAAAGAGAATAGGGTATTCGCGGTGCACTTTTGGCGATTTTGACGCAAAAATTCATTTGAACCACAAGAGCAAAAACATGCAGTTTGGTTTTGTTTGATATTGGCTTGTAGAAATAAAACTGAACCAACCCAAACCAAACTAATGTGGTTTGGTTTGGTTCGGTTGGATTTTTTTTTCAAAAAAATTATTGAGTCATACATACACATATCGATGACAACATAACTTTGTATTTAGTCATCTATTTACTACCAAATAACAATAAAATTCATCATATTTGGACTCCAACTTTCCATTTAATATATAAAAATTATATTAGACAAAACTAGAATAATAAACATAAAAGAATAGCATAAAAAATATCAAAGGTATTAATTGAAACAAAAAATATAGGAGATGAAAGATTAGTGAAGATGAAAAAGAAAGAACAAAAGAGAGGAAAGATTAGAGAAGAAGAGGTGCAATAAAAATGAAATGGAAAGAGATAAAAATAACATAAAAATGAGAAGGCAGTGCTTTTAACAAAAACCACTGCCTAAAAGGAACTTAAGCAAACACTTATACATCAAAAATAAACATTGTATATACTTTAAGTAGTGTCAGAATAGAGAACGCTTAAAAGCGTTGTCTAAGTTAAAAAATGTTTAGTTGGCATAGTGATATATCAATTAGTGTCGAAATTATTTGAATTTCTGTAAACATGATTATGAGTATAATATAAGATTATTCATCGTTGAGTTAATTTATTTTATACAAAGTATTATTAAAGGTATGTGTGTGCAATGTTTGATATCTAGTGTCATGGATCCTTATTCATCTGTACATGTACGTGTACGTGTGTGTGAGTGTTTGCATTTGTGAGGACAAAAGCATGTGTGATCAATATTTTCAAACCTTTTCCAACACTTTTTTTCATACCCTCTCAAAAACTAAACCATTTTTCTCAAATATTTATATTTAGATCATAATCAATCTCTCTATCAACAACTTCAATTAACTTTTTTTCTAAAGCATAGTTAGTTTAACTTTATATCTCTTATCATTGTTATATTTTATGTATTGTTTCATTAATAGTAATAACAAAAAATTTTGAAATGATCATTCAGATATGATGGAAAATTAATTTTGGAAGGGTCTCCTTTCAATAATGTTAAATTCTTGTTCTTAACATGTAAAAGTTACAGATAAGGTGTCAATGAATATTGTCAACCGTGATTTAGAAATTTGATGTTGTTGGACCAGAGGCTCAGGTAACCAGTGTTGATTAAGCATATATTATAAAATTTAATATTTTTAAAGGGGAATACTCATCACATCCCATATGATACGTCACACACCTTTGAAAATATAAAAATATTTTTATGAGTTTGAAAATGCATCTCCAAACACGTCTAAAATCACATCACTCGCCGTATTTATGCTAGCCACCTCTTTTTTGTTTACAAAATCTGGTTAGAAAATGCTTCTCCGTCTATTATTTGGAGTGTATCTGGAAATTCAACTATGTAACACCCCATGTACTTATTTATGGTGTTTTTATTTATTGAATTGGTTTATTTAACAACTCAGTGATGTTTCTGAAGATGCATGTTCGGAATTGTCAATCGAGAAATTAGATAAAACACCACCTTGCATGTTCTTCTCCCTCAAAATCAAAGTGAGCTTACCTTCAAAAATCTTTAAAAAATTATTTCATTCTCAATCAACTTTTCAACACCAAAACGTCATTATTGTATCTTATCCCATCAAAAGGAGTAAAAGAAGCTGGAATTCAAGGTAAAGTTCATTCATTTCATCCCTCATTCTTAGCATTAATGTGTTTGAGCTAAAAATATAAACGTTGAGTCCGAATATAAATCTCTGGACTTAGCTCATTTGTTCTAGAGATGAATCTCCGGATGTTCCTGAAACTTTGACTTTTAAATATGTTTTTCTGTTATTGTTGGTATTAGATATGGTGCATCCATATATATTTTCCAAAGCTACTTTGAGGATGGATGTTAAACTAGATGAAGTGAAGGATGATGTTAAACTGGATAAAGTGAGAGATGATGTTAGACCAAATGATGTTAAACCGAATGATGTTAAACCGGTGCTAGACCAGTTGTTGTTGAGGTAGATGTTCATGAACAATTTATGAATAAAAAATATTTTATTGTTCGTGAACATATGCTACAATGGGTCGGCATGGAGGATGAGAAATTAAGATTTAGTGTTGTAATTGGAAGGTCTGACAATGGTCCTGATAGATGTAACACCCCATTTCTACCCGGTAATTATAACAAGAATCAGAGTACAAAATTTAAACAACAAATGGGATGCTACACTTTCAACTTAAAAACAACGACAATTAATCGCAATTAAATCAGATACATAACACATCACATTCGGATGAACCGATAACAACATACTTTAGTCTTTGAAACCAAACAACTTTGTATTACTTACACAGCGGAATCACAATATTCAATTTTAAATATCATATCATCTTGTTCAACTAAAACAACTTGAAACATCATGGTACTTGTTAAAATTCAACTTAAAAATTCAGCAACATAAAACAAAGTCAACAACTAAACAACTATCGTCCATCCCCCGAGTGTTACGTATCAGAGCGACATCACCGACTTGAACTATCGAAGCTAACTAGTCTTCATTCTTGTTTACCTGCATGTTACCAACATAGGGGTAACATTCAAACAAAAAGGGTGAGATACCGAACTATATAAACAAGTGTGTCATACCCCAAAATTTGCCCTCCTCTTTTCATCTTTAAGGGTTCAAAGTTCAAGGGTTTATTCAAACAACATTCTCCTAAAGATGGATCTCAAGGTGTCCCATATGTCTCAAGGTATCTCCATGTCAATTATCAAGTTTCAATTCCAAGGATTTCTCATTCAAATGCTCAGACGATCAATAGTCGACTATGTTGACCTAAAAGTCAACTACGGTCAAAGTACAGTCAAAATTCCTGACTTTTGGTCAACATTGGGTATTTGAAGTGATATCCATCATTTGATCCAAAGGTTGATCATGATCCATTAATAAAAACTCGGAAATGAACAAATGCAAAGGTTCAAATTAGGGTTTTTTATAGGAGAAAGTCAACCTAACTTTGACTGGTCATAACTTTCACATGGAGCATCAAAAATTCCCCAACCAACGCCTATTTTGAAGGAAATATGATTCTCTACAACTTTGTCTATCACAAGCCAAGGCCAGAAATGCTTCATTCGAGAGATATGGTACAAGAGATTATAGGTCCTCCAAAAGGGTCAACAAAAACACCTTTTAGGTCAAAGCTCATAACTTGAGCATGGAAGATCCAATCAAGATGAAACCAAAAAGGTCATTTAGAGGATTCTTTGAGCTTTCTAAAAAGTCCTAGAATGCATCCATATGATTAAAATTGAAGGGAAAAATTCTGGCCTCCATGAACCGAAACCGAGTTCCAAGAATTCAAGAAAAATGGAAAATCGAATTCGAGGTTAGGATCCCTTTCAAGGAGATTTGAAGGTTCTAACAGTTTCCTAGGCCCTTTCTGAAGCGAATCCAGCATCCATCAATGTCCAAAGCTTCGCGCATCGCTAATGACACTCTCACGGTTTGGCAAATATTTTTCTTCTTTGATTGTACCGAATAACGCGTCATGAATGCTTTATGATCATATATATGAGTTCTTATGGATGTGGGGAAAGTTTCTGGACACTTTAATTTGAGTTTTGATGCAGATACGGCAATCGGCCATTGTTAGGATTCTTGAATGATAAATTAGGGATTTTTGTTTAAAGCAAAATTAGGCCAAATAATTGATCCCATCATACTCAGAAAGAGATTTCGAATCGATTCATGGTTTCTTCTTAGATTTATTTGATGTGTTGTGGATTTTTGAGGATTTGCAGGCATTGGCTACGGGTTAGATCGTAGTTAAAAGGAAGCATTTTCGTAGCATATTTTCTGGACATGGAAAGTGAAGAAGACGATTAGGTGGCGAATGGGCAGTGGTCCGATTCGAAAATTCTGGGAGCGCGCGTTTGTTTTCTTTGATTCCATATGCTACTTTTGTTTTGCATAATATTTAACTCGCGTGTTTAATTTACAACGAAGAAACATGGTTCACCTGGCAAGAGCGCTTACTGGTGAAGGTGTGAACTGGGGTTCGAACCCCACACGCGTCGCTTAATTTTTAATATCTTGTATGCTTTAAGCCTCTTACAGGTCCAATGCTTCATACGCACGCGTGCCTACTGTATACCCTCGCTCAGCACCATCAGATGCGCATCAAGCAAGATCCAGCGTCCCAAGGGCTGAGGTTCCACCATGAACCTTCAAAGGCTACCACACAGGATTATACGCCCAGGTTTATTTAAATTATTTTTATATTATTCATATAATCATCTAATTACTCTTAACTATTTTTGTATATGTATATATGATTTAATTTTGAAATAAAAATAATAGTAAAATGGAATTAGGATTAGGGCTATGTTAGGTTTTAGGATTTTCCCCGATTATATCGATTTAATTAGTTTTAACTATTAGATCACAAAAAGCCTAGGAAGGTTACATACGCATTAGGGTTTGCCCAATCCTACTGGCCCTTTAAAAAACATTAATTCTAATTCAATTGATTCTGGATTAATACAATTTTCTCCTCGATCCGACTATACCTATTAGTCGCATTGACGAGAAATAAATTTAATCTAATTAATCTATTAATATTAATTTGACTAATTCTCTCCTCGATCCGACTAAATCCATTAGTCGCATTGGCGAGAGATAAAATAATAAAACCCATAATTTGATCATAAAATTTAAAATACTTTATATTTGCTGCCCGCGATGATCGAATCTGTTAGAACAAGATTTGTTCTGATCAATATTCTTAGTTTTGATGATAACAAGGATATGAATTTTGTGTGAGATAATGTGGTACTCTAATACATTGCAATTTCCCTTTCAGGAAATATATAAAGAGTATGCACGAATCAGCGCTCAGAAGCTTTGTCTCAGAAGGTTCAGCATGCAACATCAGAACATGGTCTGGCAAGACATCAGAAGATGGTCAAGACAGAATCAGAACATGGGTCTATGAAAGCATCAGAAGAACTTGAGATCAGAAGCAGAAGCACTGAAGTTCTCATGGTATCACGCTCTGAAGCACTTCAAGGTCAGAAGACAAGAAGATGCTATGCACCAAGCTGTTTGACTCTAATGATATTCAAATATTATATTCACAAACATCAGATCAGAAGAAAGTACAGGTGGCAGGCTACACTGACTGACAAAAGGAACATTGGAAGCTATTAAAGGCAACGTCAGTAGACACAGCGAGAACAAGGCTCGAGGTAGTTGACAAAAGCGTGAAACATTAAATGCAAAGCTGTACGGAACACGCAAAGCATTAAATGCGCCCAACGGTCATCTTCTCAAACGCCTATAAATATGAAGTTCTGATGAGAAGCAAGGTTCACGATTTGCTAACAATTAACTTGCTGAAACGCTGATCAAATTCAAAGCTCAGAAACTTCATCTTCATCAAAGCTCACTACATTGCTGTTGTAATATATTAGTGAGATTAAGCTTAAACGTTAAGAGAAATATCACTGTTGTGATTATAGCTTTTCAGAAGCATTTGTAATACTCTTAGAATTGATTACATTAATTTGTAAGTAACTAGAGTGATCAAGTGTTGATCAGGATACTCTAGGAAGTCTTAGCTTGTGTCTAAGCAGTTGTAATTAGAGTGATCACGTGGTGGTCAGGATACTCTAAGAAAGTCTTAGCTTGTGTCTAAGCATTTGTTCCTGGAGTGATCAGGTTGTGATCAGGATACTCTAGAAGACTTAGTCGCGGACTAAGTCGAAAACCATTGTAATCTGTTGCGATTAGTGGATTAAATCCTCAGGTGAGGTAAATCACTCCGTGGGGGTGGACTAGAGTAGTTTAGTTAACAACGAACCAGGATAAAAATAACTGTGCATATTGTTTTTATCGTTCAACTTTTTAGACTACACTTATTCAAACCCCCCCTTTCTAAGTGTTTTTCTATCCTTCAGAATCTATCGGTCAGAGTAACCAGCAATACCTTACTTAATCCGTTAACTATAATGATCAAATCTATTGATCATCGTACCTAACGGTAACATATAAAATCAAACTCTAATTCTAAGGCGTACAACCCTGTGCCCGAACTACGTTGACTCTAATTCTCCCTAAGGAGATACGTAGGCACTTGGTAACAAGGCGGGTCCCCTTCCCTAAAATCTCAATTCACTCAAATCTCACTTTTCGCCCTTTTCATTTCTTTAGCTATTAAATCTTAATAATTTTAGCCATAAACCTCCGCCTCTCAATTCTAAACCTTAGGAAAGGGTTGAGGGTGCCTAACACCTTCCCTCGACCTGATTATAATAACTTACCCAGATTTCTTAACTGCGTAGGGTTTCCTATTCGCCCTGGTAGAATAGGTGACGACTCTAAAACCTTTATTTTTAGGGCAGGTTACTACAAAGTGTATGATAAAAAAATATATTAGAATTTGAGTATATAAAATCACCACTTCATACAAACAGTTACTAAAATATTCACAACTTTCAACACAACAACTTAAAATGCGACTCAAGACAATGCACATGCATGTGGTACCCTTGGAGCAGAACTCCCAACTTAAAAACCGCCAATTAATAAAGGCACTTACAGAGCATAAGCCTCCAACTTAATAATGTGATGTATGCAATGCAATATGGATGTCATACAACAACAACAATAATGATTCAACAACAACATGCAACTTATCAACATTGTACCAATAAATAGAGGTACTCATCATCACTTCAACACTGGCCATACGCCTACAACTTAGTATCAACATATCAACAATAACAAATCAACAACAACATATCAACAACAACATATTGTCGCGGGGAAAAATCGTATCTTTTTCGGGATGAGACACCTGATGCCTTCTTTGGGCTCGAGTGCTCAAAAAAATGATTTTTCTTTTGTTTCGACCAAACTTTTTATTGTTTCCAAAGTAGGAAAAGGAAAAAAGTTGCAATAACCTTAAAAGTGGGGGAGAGATCTTTGGGTAAGAGGGGTGGTTATACGAAGGGAAGGTATTAGCACCCAACGTATCTATAGTACTCTATAGGTTTCTTTGTTATATTTTTCATTCCATATTATTGAGAGGTTCTTGTGAAATAGGTGGGAGACTAAGGTGTTTGTTTGATTATGCTCGCAAAGATCATCGCAATCTTCTGCATACATATCCCTTAGAGGGAATCAGAGCATCTGTAGCTCGGGGTCTACGGGTGCTAAGGTTTGAGTGGTTTGAGGGAGAAGTTTTGCTCGCCAAGGATACGACCTTGTGCCTACGTATTCTCAAAGGGATGTTGAGAAAGTCAGAGCAATCGTAGTTCCCACTTATGCTAGTGGAAGCAAAGGAAAAGAGACAAATGTCATCTCAATGTTCGATGTATCTAATCTATATCATCACATACATCTGTTTGATTTTGTTTGAAATCTTTTCATTATAAGCCCTGGGCCATGCCACTTATGGTGCTTAGAATGATAAAGATGCTTTTTAGCCAGCCTTGTGGCAAAAACTTTCAATGAAGTCAGCCTTGTGACAAAAAGTTTTGATTAATCAGCCAGCCTTGTGGCAAAAGTTTCAATGAAGTCAGCCTTGTGACAAAAACTTTGATTAATCAGCCATTATGGTGGTAAAAAGGTTTGATTGATTAGCCAGCCTTGTGGCAAAAAGAGTTAAGTTGATTGATTGATTGATTGATTGTTTGTGATGATATAGAAGAGATACTCCTATCATAGAGATGATAAATGTCTAATCTCCTAGGGTATTTGATTTGGATATTGGGGATGCTTATAAGAAGCCCGTGGGTCCTTGTACGAAGCCCAAGAGGAGGCTATTCGAGGGTCCTTGCATTGTAAGCCCAAGAGGAGGCTATGGGAGGGACTACCGAGGGTCCTTGCATTGTAAGCCCAAGAGGAGGCTATGGGAGGGACAAGTCGTTTGTACGAAGCCCAAGAGGAGGCATGGTTTAGTTGGTTTGAGCTCTTAGAGCGATTTCACCGGGAAACCATACTCTATGTCCTAACCTAAACTAGGGGAGATTCTTTGCACGAAGCCCAATAGGAGGCTATGGGGAACCTAGTGCTGTACTAAGTTGAACAAGTATATATAACAAGATCACAAATATGAACAAGTACGAACAAATATGAACAAGTACATGAACAAATATGAACAAGTATGAACAGTTATATATGACAAGGTGTGTGTATACAATGGAGTTTATGAAGGAAATATACCTGTAAGCATGATCCATTTGTATACACGGGAGCTCGGGACTTATACCCGGGGAGAGGCCCATTGAGTTTATTCAGAAGTTATGTAAACAAGTATTTACAAAAGGGCTCGGGACTTATACCTACATGGAGGCCCATGGTATATTTTTGGGAAGATTTAAAGAAAACCTTCATTTTTGATTTGTTGTTCGAAGTCAAAAAACAAATTGAACGAGATATGTACAAAAAGGTGTGTGTACAATGAAATACCTAATTTCATGTACAGGAATGGGACTTATACCTATGTGGGGGCCCCGATTGATTTTTGAAGAAAAACCCTAACTTTGATCTTGTTATTCGAGGGTTTAAATCAAATTGATCGAGGTATAAAAGATAGGTATATATACAATAAAAAACCTAAATTTATACAAAGGAATGGTACTTATACCATAAGGCATGCCCAGGAGGTTTTGAAAATGATTTGATCAATCAAAAGATTTAATCAAAAGTTTTGAAAGGAAAACTAAAAAGAAATGATTTATCGTTTTGGAAAAAACTGTGATCGTTTGTTTTAAAACAAAATTTGAAATTTTGAAAGAAATCAAATTAATTAAGATAAACACAAAGATTACCCTTAATTAAGACCTAAATGATTAGGGTTTGATCACAAAATATTTACAAATGATTAAGTTTGAAAAATCAAATGAAAAACAATATTTAAAATATTTTAAAACACTTAAAAACATGTCATTTTAAACCTATTTAAAATGTATTAAATAAATATTTTTTTTGTGATTTTTTTGGATGTTCATAAAATATGTATATTAAATAGGAAGTGTACAAAAAATGAAGCAAAAATGAATTGATTTGGTTAGTTAATTAATTAGTTAAAGTTGTTAAGAAAATTGAAGAAAATAAGTGTTAAAAAAAAGGTTTGGTCCTGCCAGGGTTTGAACCCACGCCCTCACTCTCACCAGCCAAAACACTTACCAACTGAGCCACGCTTGTGGCCTGTAAGTAACACGCGTTCATCTGATTATATTTCAAACTCATTTTTCAAATTTCCTTCGCAAAAAATGGCGCCAAGAACACCATCCCCATTTGAATTTGAAAATCTTCAAAACTTGATTGTTTTGATCGAGTAGATAGTCTATCTTGCTCGATTTTTTACCAGGAACATGATGGTACCATTTAATTTCATTTATTTCTGCTCTAAGGTAATCAATTTTTGCATGAACATGAAGAACCCTAAAACTGAATTTGATCGTGAAATGATGTATATGCAAGTTATGGTGCAATTGATTGAGGGTTAATGATCCTTATAGGTGCAGAAACAAGATGGTATATCAATATTTCGTTTATGATGCATGTATGTATGAGTTTGAAGTTCATGAGACTTACCTTCAAAAACGGCAAAGCTGGAGATTGAATTCTTCAATAGAGGTGTTACAGAAGTTGTTTGATGATCTGGATAGCTTCAATGGAACTTAGGGAAGGTGTTTGAATGCTTGGCATGGATTGAATTCATTTGGATCATTCCATGGAACCCGATCTGCAGTAGGACCAAGTGTGAAACGAGCTGGATGATTCTGAGGTTTCAGGCTATATATGAGTGTTTGGATAGTTCATATGTGACATATATGAGGTGTTGGAAGTGTTAGTTTGGACAGAATTGAGCTTGAATGGATTTTGGCATGATAAGGCTCATTTTATGTTCATATGGAGGTTGAAGAGTGATTCTGAGTTTTAAGGCATTTTGGGGTGTGTGAATGGATCAAACACATCCCATATGATGTTTATGAGATGTTAGAACCATTACTTTGGCCAGAACTTCAAGGGTTTGGAGGTTGAGATTTCTACCTCTTTGAAACTCATGAAACTTGCAAATCAAGAAAGAAGAGAGAAAACCTATGATTGTGAGGTTTTGGTGTGATTTGAAGAGTGATTTGAACCTCTATTTATAGGCCAAGAGTTCTGAACTCAGACCTTTGCAAGTTGATCAAGAAGTGATGATTTGGCTTAAGAGATAAAATGGAATCTTTTACATTTAATGCAAAATGGTTAAAGTAACTTAACCATGGTCATTCTTCCAA
The DNA here is from genome assembly GCF_029867415.1 of Vicia villosa. Taxonomy (NCBI): domain Eukaryota; kingdom Viridiplantae; phylum Streptophyta; class Magnoliopsida; order Fabales; family Fabaceae; genus Vicia; species Vicia villosa. The sequence goes on from NW_026706588.1 coordinate 15,663, forward strand.
GCTTCTTATCCTCTTCCATTCTGATCTTCAAATCAGAAAATATCTTTCAATTATTGCTTTGATGTGTCATTACTTGCATTAGAGGCCATATTGCATTGAAACTTAGTGAAAAATGGTGAAAATTCAAGCATAATGGTCACTAATGTCAAAATTCAAAACCATAGATATGCTCCATATTTTTTCATGCTCTTGGTCATTTTGGAAAGCTCATGTTACACACTTCAAAACCCTAGTTGAAAGTTCCTTCAAGACCTTTAAGGAAATGGGTGAAAAAGATCCATGAACTTTGAAGAAAATGAGATTTTAAGTGAAATTTTCACAAGATACCAACTTTGAAGCTCCATATCTCTTAAATGGTTGATCTTTTGGAAAATCATTATATGTGACAAAGTTGTTTATTGGATCAAAATCTACAACTTTCATGTTGGAAGTTTTTTTCAGTTTGTAGGTGAAATTTTGAGTTATTCCCTTTCAAAGTTTGGAAAAAATCATTGAAAAACACTTAGAAATTTTTCTAAGTATGAAAGTCAAACTTTTGACTTTTTGATTCTTGATTGATTTTCTTGATTTTTCTTGATCAAATGACTTCATATATCATATATTGATGATTTAAAACTTCAAAAGTCATGGTTGACCAAAATTCCCCAAAAGTCAATGGTGATCTTGTACAGTTGACTTTTTCAGACGAATCGCGTTTCTGGAGATTTCAAATGTACCAGGCTATCCTCACCAAATGAGTGGTATGAATGGATCACATTGAGTTATTGGAGGACCTTGACCCATGGTCTAAGTTGTGGCACCATGTTCTGATTAAAAAGTCAGTTGTTCAGGTGCATTAGGTTAAAAACCCTAATTGTCGACCTGATGGAATTGATGATTGTGGATCTTGAATTGAGATACAATTTCCATTGGATATTGTCATAGGGATTATTTGAAGATGATTGAAACCTTTGAGTGATCTCCTGGAGCCTTTTAGGGTTTCCCAAATGTGATCCCTGATTTCAGTCCCTGATAGTTCAAAACCCTAATCTGATGATTTGAAATTTCACTGTTGATCAATCCTTGTGTAGGGGATGTCTTGAGCCAATGTATTAGGTCAAAATGATGCACTTGGGGTCCTGAGGTCATGTCCCAAGTCATTAGGTCAAATTCTGAGCAAAAGTCAGGAGTATGCTATCTTCAGTCAAAACCCTAATCTGGTTGATTCAGAGCCTTTGAGTTTGTTGAAATGGATTTTTTGAGGACCAAATGTTGATTGTGGATGCAGATAGCTCCTTTGAGATGAAGGGAGAACAAAACCCTAATTTATTGTTACTTGCACTGATGAGTGATTTCTTGATTAAATCCTGCTGAGCACAAGTAGCAAACACAAGCTATGCAATTTGTTAGAGATGCAAATGATGCATATGCAATGATATGAGGTGGTATCTTAGGTCAAAAATTGGGGTATGACAGATGCCCCTATTTAAGTTTCTTCAACCTGAGACATGAAGGAACTTATGAACCTAGGGCATCTGTCATGCCCCTATTTAAGTTTCTTCAACCCTAAGCCGTTACGTCGAACGTATGAACCTAGGGCTTATGTGCTTATATGCTTATTATATACTACTAATATATGCATTTTAATTTTGCAGGTATTCCTACGCGTTCCCTGGCCTGCAGGAACTCTAGTTCCAAAACCATGTCCTTCCTACGAAGGACACCTCCATTTATGCACGTTGATTGGCCTCTCGATGGCCATGAGACTTAGTGACTGTCATGAACAGTCACCCCGCGCCTTCATCTACGCGCTCTCTAGCCTGTAGGGAGTTTCCTTTTATATCTTTGTATTTTTACAACTACGTGTCCTTCCCACGAAGGATATCTTCGTTTACGCACGTCGATTGGCCTCTCGATGACCATGAGATCTAGTGACTACCTTGAACCGTCACCATGTGCTTACATCTACGCGTTCCCTAGCCTGTAGGGATTCTATTTCTAAAAATGCATCCTTCATACGAAGGATATTTTCGTTAGCATACGTTGATTGGCCTCACGATGGCCATGAGATCTGGTGATTGTCTTGGACGGTCACCTCGTGCTTGCTCCTACGCACTCCCTAGCTTGTAAGGATTTTATTTTATGTCCATGTGTTTTTTACAACGACGTGTCCTTCCCCTGAAGGACGTCCTCATTAACGCACGTCTATTGGCCTCTCGATGGCCATGAGATCTGGAGACTATCTTGAACGATCATCCCGTGCTTATTCCCGCGCACCCTCTAACTTGTAGGGCTTGGATCTCCATCTATACATATTTCATCCCTAGCTTGTAGGGATTTCACTTCGTCCGATATCGTCCTTAGATAGGTTGTGTTTCACACAGAGAACCTTCCCACCAAGGACAACCCCATTGGTACACGCCGAACGGCCTCCCGATGGCCATGAGATTTGGTGACTGTCTTGAACGGTCACCAGCTGCTATCTTCGACATCGTAGTTTTGAATTTGATTTGAAAGGCATTTTGAATTGCCTAATTGAAAAGGATGAAAATTCGTAGTATCGCGGTTTAGTGTTTTTTTAGATGTTTTTGGCGCACAACCCTGGTTTAATATGTCACCGTTAGATGCGATGATCAATAGATTTGATCAGTATAGCTAAGGGATTAATGGGGCATTGCTGGTTACTCAGATCGATAGATTTGATCGTCGTGGGCAGCAAATTAAATGTATTTTAAATTGTATATTTTTAAGGATTCTATCATTTTTATCTCTCGTCTTTGCGACTAATAGATTTAGTCGGGTCGAGGAGAGAATTAGTTAAGGGTCAATGTTTCATTCTTTTATCTCTCGTCTAATGCGACTAATAGCTTTAGTCAGGTCGAGGAGAGAATTGTTCAAGAATTAATTAAATTAATATTTTTGCCAAATGGCAGTGGGATTGGGCAAACCCTACTACTTACACCTTTATAGGGGTTTTTGTGATTTAATAGTTAAAACTAATTAAATAGATTAAATCGATATAATCGAAATAATCGGGAGGAAATCCTAAACCCTAGTCTAATCCTAATTTATATGCTAATCCTAATTTTATGAATTAATTAAATTAAATTAAATGTAAATAATTATCACTTAATCTAAATAATAAATAAATAGAAACAAATGTGTAAATAAAATAAAAATTATATAGAACCTGGTCATAATCCTGTGTGAATGATCTTGAGTGCCCATGGTGAACCTTGCAATTCTGGGCATTTGATTTGAATAATAGGAGATCTCATGGTGGAGATGTGAGGGTCCACCGTGAGTGGCATTGGCTGCGTATACCAGATCTAGGCATAATGGAGAACAAATAAATGGTAAAATAAATAAGCAAGACCCTGGGATCGAACCCAGATCTGCTTGGTTCCCACACTAATGCTTCTCCATCCGTGCCAGCTTTATGAGTTGTTAAAGGATTAAACCAAAAGTATAATATAGAAAAACAAAGACAATGGAAGCATTAGTCCAACGCTAGGCCCACACCCACGCTTCTGCCCAATGAGAAAGGGAAAGAGAACCTTTACCACTTTGACCGGCCAATGAGGAGAAAGGGACAATGTTGAATGCTGACCAACCATCCAGGGCAAGCCACGCGCGCTCCATCTTCCACCCCGGTACTGTTCATCATCTTCCCCAAGGGTACCTGCGGAATTACTTGCAGCATTACCTGCGATTTTAGTTGCGGATTTCCTGCGAATTTTTGGAGAAATTAAATCCTGCAAAATTAGCGTTAATCCTGCAAAATAAATACCCAGATCACATCAGAAGTATCTCCTAAACATGAATATGGTACTCGTTTGGTTTGAAACGCCCTGAAACATGGACTACGAACAGCTTTTCTCCTTATGCCCTAACAATGGTGCCTCGCGTTTCAGGATCCCAAGCTTCCAAAAAATGATCCAAATCTATTCTATAACGTGTCAATAACTCGAGCAAACCATTAGATTCGATTGAAACACACCCAAACATCAGATATGAAATTCAAGAATAATGAGTGAATATGAAGATGAAACTCGCTACTTACACGTTATGGGGACTGCATAATGATCCGTTCTTACCTTGTATCCATTCAGGAACGCATTAGGATCATTGGTTGGTCTTGAGAATCATCCTCCTTTGTGAAACAAAAATTCACCTTTATTGCCTTTTTTTCTTTTGTTTGCCCTAGTTTTGAGACCAGCTCTCCCCTCCCCTCGTGGCTGCCTCTTTTTCTCATATATGTGAGATATTTTAGGTCTAATAATATGGGACAGAATCACATGATTTGATTAGAAAAATTGATTTGAAAATTTGCTTCCAAACTTTCTATTTTTGTACTTAATCTATTTCATGCATTTTCCAATTCTTTCTTGGCCCTTGGATCAAGCTAGGATCTGATTAAACCAAAGGAAAAAATTAGAACATAAATCACATAACTATTCCTTGATTTTATTTAATTTTTATTTGAAATTAAATGATTAAAATTTCATATAAATAAAATAATATTGCAAGAAATAATAATATTTGGGCAATGAACTCTTTATGGGCCTTAAAGCACGTGGATAAGTTAAACATTAAGGCCCATTTGAGAAATAATCAAGATTACTCAATGTTGGCTTCATGTACTTTCTCAAAAATTGATCAACTTCGCGGGACCATAACTCTCTCAATTTTAGTCATATGAATGCATTCTAGGACTTTTTAGAAAGCTTAAAGAGTCCTTTAAAACCTCCTTTTGGTTTCACCTCAATTGGAGCTTCCATGCTCAAGTTATGAGCTTTGACCCAAAAGGTGTTTTTTGTTGACTTTTTGGAGGACTATAAAGATGCCACCCAAGGTAAATACCCTTCTCTTTTGAAATGTGAAGCAGATGCTTTCGAAAGGGACCACTTGCTTTGATTGTAGTATGGCCTAAAAAGGCAACCTGAATTTTATGCAATGTTATGATGCATGCGATGTATGATGCAGCGAGCTCCTTAAAATAAATGAGAGCGATGTATGTATATGCATTATGTATGAATGAGATATGTTAGCTGAATGATGCATGACTATTAGCTATGTTAGTTGAAGTATGTTAGTAAATTTTGAAAAATAAAAATAAAACCTTTGTTTATTATTGATGATGTTTTGGAGAATATCACTGCCGAGGGACTCACGTGATAAACCCAATTGAAGAAACCTTTGAAAATCTTGTGCTCGAGCGTGAGAGAAAAGAACCGTCCTGCTAAAGCCTGAGTCTTACATAGCGAGGACTCGTAAGAGGGATCACTAGTTATGATTCTAACAAGCTCACCTGCACCAATAGGATCATTTGCGAGGGTTATCGCAAACTCACCTGCACCAATAAGATCGTTTGCGAGGGTTATCGCAAACTCACCTGCACCAATAGGATCATTTGCGAGGGTTATCGCAAACTCACCTGCACCAATAGGATCATTTGAGAGGGTTATCGCAAACTCACATGTACCATTAGGATCATTTGCGAGGGTTATCGCAAACTCACCTGCACCAATAGGATCATTTGCGAGGGTTATCGCAAACTCACCTGCACCAATAGGATCATTTGCGAGGGTTATCGCAAACTCACCTGCACCAATAGGATCATTTGCGAGGGTTATCGCAAACTCACCTGCACCATTAGGATCATTTGTGAGGGTTATCTCAAACTCACCTGCACCATTCGGATCATTTGCCCTGGTTCGGACAAATTTCACCTGCACCATTAGGAGTCACTTGCCCTTGTTCGGACAAGTTTACCTGCACCACGGGAATTACCTGCCATGGTTCTGACAAGCGTACCTGCATAAGAAGAGATCATTTGCTAGCAAACTTACCTGTATCAAAGGAATTGCCTGCCATGATTCTGACAAGCGTACCTGCATGGAAAAGATTCACCTGTTTGGAGACTCATGACTCGAGGGTCAGAGAAAATAGCATGTCAAATATTCATGACTCGAGGGTCGGACATTCACGACTCGAGGGTCGGAAAACACACCTATGACAACACGAGGGTCGGACATTCACGACTCGAGGGTCGGAAAACACACCTATGACAACACGAGGGTTGGAAACTCGCGATACGTGGGTCAGAAAACACACCTATCACAACACGAAGGTTGGAAACTAGGCTTTTGTAATAGATGATATGCATATGCTAATGCGTATGTATGTATGCTGATGCTGATGTCAATCTTAAGATTTTATCTCCTTATTGAGCCTGTTTAAACCATATTTTTACCTACACCACGGCTATGCTTATGTTGGCTTGGTAATGTTTATGTATGCGAGTAATGCTTATGCTTATGTATATGTTGATTGATGTAGCGAGTGGAACAAAGTAATGTCTTCTATAAGACTACCTGAAAAGGTTTCTGGAATGGATATGAAAATTTGTCTTGAAGAAGACTACCTGAAGAGGTTCTTAGAATGGATAGAAATTTGTCTTAAAGAAGACTACCTGGAAAGGTTCTTAGAATAGATAGAAATTTGTCTTGAAGAAGACCACCTGGAAAGGCTGAAAATGTTTTACAAAGACTACCTAAAGAGGTTCTTGGAGAGGACAGTGAATGTCTTAGAAAAGACCACCCAGAAAGGTTCGTAGAATGTCTTAAAGAAGACCACCTGAAGAGGTTCCTGAAAAGGATGACAAATTGTTTTAAAGAAGGCTACCTAAAAAGGTACTTAGAAAAAGAATATCCTGAAGAAGACTACCTAAAAAGGTTCTTGGAAATAACGATGATTGTCTTAGAGAAGACTACTTAGAAAAGTTCTTAGAAAAGGACTGTCTTAAAGAAGACTACCCTAAAAGGTTCTTGGAGATGACGATGACTGTCTTAGAGAAGGCTACCTGAAAAGGTTCTTAGAACAGTAATGTCTTAAAAAGACTACCTGAAGAGGTTCCTAGAAAGGACCGTAGGATTTGTCTTAAAGAAGACTACCTAAAAAAGGTGTGGTGTAATGTATCGACCAATGTATGTAATGCATGATTTGTATGTATATTGCATGATGCTCCGATGATAGGTTGTTGATAAACAAAGCGTATATAGCTTGCTGGAGTTGTAAGTTTGTTTGATAAGGTGGGGTGTGATGCTAGCCCGACTTCCCCATACCTGTTTTTGAACTTTGAAGGTCGTAGTTAGGAGAAAGATTGATTCGAGGTTGTAAAGTATGAATATGCCTTTTCCTTTTGTCGTGCGCCTTATGGGTTTGGTATCCATTGCCCCAGTATTTTCATGAAAAAAGATGCTTATGAGGGAAGTGCCCTAGGAAATAACCTTGTCATATGCTTCGACGTTTTAGATTGAAGGGTGTGCCCCTGACTTCCTAGATATAGAGGTTGTCCATGATGTTCTATCCTTTTAAGTTTATCCTATGTTTGACATGCCCCTATCTGTTATTGCTTCGAGATGTGACCCAGGTCGATTGAACCTTAGGGAGAGTGCCCCTAGTTAATAGGATATTTGATTGTATGCCCCTGTAATCCTTGAAATTTTTGCCCCTGTTTAGAAGAACCCTCTAGATATGATTCTCCCTATTCCAGAGTCTTTATTAGAAATGATCGCCTTTGATTAAACCAATTTCGAGATTTCCTCGATGCTAAGTGTATATTCATGTACGACGTTGTACCCTTTGAGAAGTAACTCCAATGCGATGTATATGCAAGTTTTGAAATCGAAGTCCGTTATGAATTAGGACTGGATGATTAGAAATGAACGCTTGAAGAAACGCAGTGGTTAGAAATAGTTTTAACAAACTTTAGGAGTCAGTATAACAGAATCCTGCTTAATATGCTTTCGTGGTTAACCTTGCCTCAATTAGGACTTTTAAATGTTGTAACTTGGCCTGGTTCATGTTTTAAGAAACAATGGATATAAGGCTCAAAATTTTATTTAACCCACCCTTTTCTCCTTGATGTTCTCCAGATCCTAAAGTTCGCCTAATCCAATGAATGTGTTTTGTTTGCAAGAGAAGCTTCAGTTTTGACGTTGAGCAGAAGCCTTAGTAGAGATCCAAACACCGATGAAAAATGTTGTAAAGATCCAAGCATTGATGTGAAGCTTTGATGGTTTAGCAGTCACAAGATTATCCTTTGTTTTTTCGCCTTTGTTTTGTTTTTATCCCTTATTTTTGCATGAACCAATTCCTTTGAATTTGATCCATCGGGATGCCTTAATTTTTGCCTAAGTCATTTTTGTTTTCTCTTTATGGAATTTTCCATTTTGACTTAGCAGACGCTTTCCTCCTTTTTTTTAATACTCCTTTTGAGATTTGATCCTTGGATATGAAATGTTGTGACTGCCATGTCAACTTTGATTTGCAAGCTTCGTCTTTGACACGTCCTCGATCTTGAATGATATATTGAGGAAGAAGATGTTGTGAACGTTATCTCCATTGCTTCCTCAATCTTGGATGAATGCGAGGAAGAAGATATGCTTGGACCTTTGCTTGGTCTTTATGCTTGAATTGACTGATTCTCTTAACAACCAAAATACACCATAGAATTAATTGAAATCTACCCTGCCCCTGGTTGAAATCAAGGTTTTTATTTGAAAAGTAGAAACAAATCCAACTCCTGGCTCGAGGGGGTAACGAGGGATTAACATCCTTATATCTCCACTGTTTGGGAATTGAAACAATGCCTGTACATCGTCGGTTCGGTCTTACCTTGAAAGCATATGTTTAGCTGGACTTAGTTATTTGTATTCGTCATTCTCCCTTAAGTTTGTTAGTAATTGAGGATTGAAATTGAAAATAGAAGTGTGTGCGTGAAAAGTCATAGTAGTGAGTGAATGAAGTGAATGAATTGATTCCAAAACCTGCATGGTCATCCCATTAGAATTGCTAATCCGAAGGTACAACTTTTATCCTAAGAAACACTTAGCGATCGTAGGGGTTGAAATTCTGAGCATGGTAAACACCTATTGATCCTAGGGACAACCTCCTTTGTAGATCCATCGACCTTGTTTTACTCCTTAGTTAATGAACTTGTAGAAGTGAGGGTAATCTCAAATTCTCCTTGGACATGTCAAACCTGTTGGGAATAAATCGTTAGCGGTGGGTTTTCGTCGTATCGGAACTTCATGAGTTTCCTTTGACTGAACCTCTTTTGCTTTTCTTAAGGATAGTATCACCTATGACCCTTTTTCTCCTTGGTGTGGGGTTGATATATGTCGCATTCCCTCCATTGTAGTCATGCATCTTTGTTCAGGGTATTGCCCCAGTTGGACTGACCCTTGCCCCTAGGTTATCGTAGAGCGTCCTTGTAAGTTTGATATGTTCTAAGATGAACCCCTTTATGACAAGATACATCTTGAGTGTATCTATGAGGGAACTTCTTTGTTGAACTAATCCTTGCTCGATGACAACCTTTATTGTATTTACAAACTCGTTACAGAAAGGCATGGACATGCGGCTGGCGTGGTGAAAGACATCCCTTTTTTTAAAGCTCATTCCCAATGATTTATCCTCCTTTCTCCATAGTCTACGATCCTTTTTCTTTGTGAGTCTCAGGAAATCGGCTAGCGCGGTAGGTGTGGATAGAAATGCAAATGTAGATGCAAATGTATGACTGCATGAAAATGCGAATGCGTGGGTCTGCGAGAGACTCCTTTTTTTTGTACGCTATGACTCCTTATAAGCAATGCAGACGTGTGACGTATAATCCTAGGGATAGCCTTAGAGGCGACATTATACCCTCGTGAAAACCTTGTAAGATAGATGTTATGACACGCTAATGGAAATCCCTTAGATTAGGGAGTATGCAGAAGGTAGCGGCTGGTGACCGTTCAAGACAGTCACCAAGTCTCATGGCCATCGAGAGGCCGTTCGACGTGTACCAATGAAGTTGTCCTTGGTGGGAAGGTTCTCTATGCGGAACACAACCTATATAAGGACGATTATTGGATGAAATGAAATCCCTACAGGCTAGGGATAAAAGATGTATAGATGGAAATCCAAACCCTACAAGTTGGAGGGTGCGCGGAAACAAGCATGGAGTGACCGTTCAGGACAGTCACTAGATCTCATAGCCATTGAGAGGCCAATCGAACGCATGCTAATGAAGTTGTCCTTCGGGGAAGAACGCGTTATTGTGAAAACACATGGATGTAAAAGAAAATCTCTATAGGCTAGGGAGTGCGTAGGAGTAAGCACGGGGTGACCGTTCAAGACAGTCACTAGATCGTATGGCCATCGAGAGGCCAATTGACGTGCGTAAACGAAGATGTCCTTCGTGGGAAGGACACATAGTCGTGAGAGTACAAAAATATAAGAAGAAACTCCCTACAGGTTAGGGATGCATAGATGTAGGCACGGAGTGACCGTTCATGACAGTCACTAAGTCTCATGGCCATCGTGAGGCCAATCAATGTATGCTAACGAAGATGTCCTTCGTACGAAGGATGCGATTTTAGAAATATAATCCCTACAGGCTAGGGAACGCGTAGATGTAAGCACATGGTGACTGTTCAAAGTAGTCACTGGATCGCATGGCCATCGAGAGGCTAATCGACGTGCGTAAACGAAGATGTCCTTCGTGGGAAGGAAACGTAGTTGTAAAATACAAAGATATAAAAGGAAACTCCCTGCCGGTTAGGGAGTGCGTAGATGCAAGCATGAGGTGACCGTTCAAGATAGTCACTAGATCGCATGGCCATCGAGAGGCCAATCGACGTGCGTAATTGGAGGTGTCCTTCGTGGGAAGGACATGGTTTTGGAAATAGGGTCCCTGCAGGCCCAGGAACGCGTAGATGTACCTGCAAAATTAACACGCAAGACATTTGCAGTATATAAATTGCAACCACATAATAAGTACATAAGCACATAAGCCCTAGGTTCGTAGGTTCGACGTAACGGCTTAGGGTGCCTACCCTTCCCATTGGTATGTTATAGAAGGTCTCATGGGGTCGTTCGTAGCCGCCGAGACTTTTTGTCTCTTTGGATTTTAGAACGATTCATTTATCCATGAGGTTCGAGTTTTAGGGGTAGGTTCCCAGAGAGATCAGCCAAATACCAAGTCCTACCCTCAACAAGGTCAAGCCTCGTATCAGACATTTCCGGATATTCAACCCACTCTGAGTGGAATTATAATAAGACTCGTAGGCGATGTATTTCCCCTCTGGTCTTAAATATAATTCCCACGCTTAGGTTTGACAGCAATTTATATATCCCAAGAATGCGATAAAAATACCACATATTCAAATAAATAACCATTTAATTGAATTGCGGTAAAAAAATGAGTTGCAGAGAATAAATAAGATTGCAAATAAATAAATAAATAAAATTTAAATATTTAAAAGGACCTGATCTCCAAATCTTCCATTTGTAGCTCCAAAAACGCAGTACAACAATAAATATTAACGTAGACAAATATTTATTTAAATTGTTGTAAATAATGATTGCGAACGGGAATTGTAAATAAATAAATAATTAAAAAAATTTAATATTTAAATAAAAAATGAAATCCTAAATCCTAATCCAAACCCTAATCTTGGCGAATTAGCCAAACCCTAAAAAGTTCGCCAAAAACCTAAATGATTTACCAAGAAACCTAAACCCTGACAAGCCTTAGGAGCATAATAGTTTACCATTAATGATTAATCCCCAGCAGAGTCTCCAGCTGTAGCAACCTGCCCTAAAAATTAAGCTTTTAGAATCGCCACCTATTCTGAAGGGCGAATAGGAAACCCTACGCAGTATAGAGATCGGGGTAAGATTATTATAATCGGATCGAGGGAAGGTGTTAGGAACCCTCAACCCTTTCCTAAGGTTTTATCGAAGATAAGGTTTATGGCTAAGACATTTAGGATAATAGCTAAAGAAGTGAAAAGGGCAAAATTAAGATTTGAAGTGAATTGAGATTTTAGGGAGGGGAACTCGCCTTGGTTATCCAAGTGCCTACGTATCTCCTTATGGAGAATCAGAGTCAACGTAGTTCGGGTACAGGGTTGTACGCCTTAGAATTTGAATTTGAGCGGTTTGAATGCTTTTTGAATGGCCTATCGTAGTTTTGAATTTGATTTGAAAGGCATTTTGAATTGCCTAATTGAAAAGGATGAAAATCCGTAATATCGTGGTTAAGTGTTTTTTTAGATGTTTTGGGCGCACAACCCTGGTTTAATATGTCACCGTTAGATGCGATGATCAATAGATTTGATCAGTATAGCTAACGGATTAATGGGGAATTGCTGGTTACTCAGATCGATAGATTCGGTCGTCGCGGGCAGCAAATTAAATGTATTTTAAATTGTATATTTTTAAGGATTCTATCATTTTTATCTCTTGTCTTTGCGACTAATAGATTTAGTCGGGTTGAGGAGAGAATTAATTAAGGGTCAATGTTTCATTCTTTTATCTCTCGTCTAATGCGACTAATAGCTTTAGTCGGGTCGAGGAGAGAATTATTCAAGAATTAATTAAATTAATATTTTTGCCAAATGGCAATGGGATTGGGCAAACCCTACTACTTACACCTTTATAGGGGTTTTTGTGATTTAATAGTTAAAACTAATTAAATAGATTAAATCGATATAATCGAAATAATCGGGAGGAAATCCTAAACCCTAGTCTAATCCTAATTTATATGCTAATCCTAATTTTATGAATTAATTAAATTAAATTAAATGTAAATAATAATCACTTAATCTAAATAATAAATAAATAGAAACAAATGAATAAATAAAATAAAAATTATATAGAACCTGGTTATAATCCTGTGTGAATGATCTTGAGTGCCCATGGTGAACCTTGCAATCCTGGGCGTTAGATTTGAATAATAGGAGATCTCATGGTGGAGATGTGAGGGTCCACTGTGAGTGGCATTGGCTGCGTATACCAGATCTAGGCATAATGGAGAACAAATAAATGGTAAAATAAATAAGCAAGACCCTGGGATCGAACCCAGGTCTGCTTGGTTCCCACACTAATGCTTCTCCATCCGTGCCAGCGTTATGAGTTGTTAAAGGATTAAACCAAAAGTATAATATAGAAAAACAAAGACATTGGAAGCATTAGTCCAACGCTAGACCCACACCCACGCTTCTGCCCAATGAGAAAGGGAAAGGAACCTTGACCGCTTTGACCGGCCAATGAGGAGAAAGGGACAATGTTGAATGCTGACCAACCATCCAGGGCAAGCCACGCGCGCTCCACCTTCCACCCCGGTACTGTTCATCATCTTCCCCAAGGGTACCTGCGGAATTACTTGCAGCATTACCTGCGATTTTAGTTGCGAATTTCCTGGGAATTTCTGGAGAAATTAAATCCTGCAAAATTAGCGTTAATCCTGCAAAATAAATACCCAGATCACATCAGAAGCATCTCCTAAACATGAATATGGTACTCGTTTGGTTTGAAACGCCCTGAAACATGGACTACAAACAGCTTTTCTCCTTATGCCCTAACAATGGTGCCTCGCATTTCAGGCTCCCAAGCTTCCAAAAAACGATCCAAATCTATTCTATAACGTAACAATAACTCGAGCAAACCATTAGATTTGATAGAAACACACCCAAACATCAGATATGAATTTCAAGAATAATGAGTGAATATGAAGATGAAACTCGCTACTTACACGTTATGGGGACTGCATAATGATGCGTTCTTACCTTGTATCCATTTAGGAATGCATTAGGATCATTGGTTGGTCTTGAGAATCATCCTCCTTTGTGAAACAAAAATTCACCTTTATTGCCTTTTTTTCTTTTGTTTGCCCTAGTTTTGAGACCAGCTCTCCCCTCCCCTCGTGGCTGCCTCTTTTTCTCATATATGTGAGATATTTTAGGTCTAATAATATGGGACAGAATCACATGGTTTGATTAGAAAAATTGATTTGAAAATTTGCTTCCAAACTTTCTATTTTTGTACTTAATCTATTTCATGCATTTTCCAATTCTTTCTTGGCCCTTGGATCAAGCTAGGATCTGATTAAACCAAAGGAAAAAATTAGAACATAAATCACATAACTATTCCTTGATTTTATTTGATTTTTATTTGAAATTAAATGATTAAAATTCCATATAAATAAAATAATATTGCAAGAAATAATAATATTTGGGTAATGAACTCTTTATGGGCCTTAAACCACGTGGATAAGTTAAACATTAAGGCCCATTTGAGAAATAATCAAGATTACTCAATGTTGGCTTCATGTACTTTCTCAAAAATTGATCAACTTCGCGGGACCATAACTCTCTCAATTTTATTCATATGAATGCATTCTAGGACTTTTTAGAAAGCTTAAAGAGTCCTTTAAAACCTCCTTTGGGTTTCACCTAAATTGGAGCTTCCATGCTAAAGTTATGAGCTTTGACCCAAAAGGTGTTTTTTGTTGACTTTTTGGAGGACCTATAATCTCTTGTACCATATCTCTCAAATGATGCATTTCTGGCCTTGGCTTGTGAGAGACAAAGTTGTAGATAATGAAATTTCCTTGAGAATAGGCTTTGGTTAGACAATTTCTGACAAACCATGTGAGAGTAATGACCGGTCAAAGTTGAGTTGACTTTTTAGTTAAAAAAATCCTGATTTGAACCTTTGATTAGGAGAGAGTGCCTTGATAAAACCCTTGAACCTTGAGTTTATTGAAGATGAAAAGAAGAGGGCAAATTTTGGGGTATGACAGAAGCGATCATCGACGACAAACCGTGGTATCACGACATCAAGAACTTTCTTCAAACGCAAGAGTACCTTCTTGGGACATCAAAGAAAGATAGAAAGACGTTGAGAAAGTTAGCTGGCAGATTCTTCCTGAATGAAGATGTTCAGTACAAGAGAAATTTTGACATGGTCCTGCTCAGATGCGTTAACGGAAAAGAAGCAGAAATACTCATGAGAGAAATACATGAAGGATCCTTTGGTACTCACACCAATGGACACACCATGACGAGGAAAATACTGAGAGCAGGGTATTATTGGCTGACGATGGAGTCAGATTGCTACCAGTATGTAAACAGGTGTCACAAGTGCTAGATCTACACTGATAGAATTCATGTCGCACCATCTCTTCTCAACATACTCTCTTCCCATTGGCCTTTCTCCATGTGGGGAATCGACATGATTGGAATGATCGAGCCAAAAGCGTCCAACAGACATCGCTTCATCTTGGTAGCCATAGACTATTTCACCAAGTGGGTCGAAGCAGCTTCGTATGCAAACGTCACAAGACAAGTTGTCGTCAGGTTTATCAAGAATCACATCATATGTCGCTACGACATTCCTAGCAGGATAATCACTGACAATGGGTCAAATTTGAATAACAAAATGATGAAGGAACTTTGTGAAGAATTCAAGATTTAACATCACAACTCGTCTCCTTACATACCAAAGATGAATGGAGCTGTAGAAGCAGTTAACAAAAACATCAAGAAAATCATTCAAAAAATGGTCATCACTTACAGAGATTGGCATGAAATGCTCCCGTTTGCTCTTCATGGTTACCGTACATCTGTACGTACTTCAACTAGAGCAACTCCTTTCTCCCTTGTATATGGCATGGAAGCAGTCCTACCCATAGAGGTTGAGATCCCATCAATGAGAGTCTTGATGGAAGCAAAATTAACAGAAGCCAAGTGGTGTCAAAGCAGATTCGATGAGTTGAACTTAATCGAAGAAAAGCGCATGACAGCTTTATGCCACGGACAGCTATATCAACAAAGAATGAAGAAAGCTTTCGACAAAAAGGTTCGACCTCGCACAATCAAAGAAGGCGACCTTGTACTCAAAAAGATTCAATCTTTTCTCACAGATTCGAGAGGGAAATGGACTCCCAATTATGACGGCCCGTACGTGGTAAAGAGAGCTTTCTCAGGAGGAGCCTTAATACTCACGACTATGGATGGAGAAGAATTCACCCGTCCTGTGAACATCGACGTAGTCAAGAAATACTTTGCCTAATTAAACAAAAGAACAGCTCGCTAAGTTGAAAACTCACAAAGAGCGGCTTAGGCAAAAAAGAGCGTCTCGGTGAATCGAAAACCCGAAAGGGCGATTCAGGCAAAAGTTAGAGACATAAAAAAATATATAATCAATCCCGGTAGACTTAAAACCCGAAAGGGGTAGTCTACGCAAAAGTTAGGGATATGTGGCAAGTAACTATGTTCAGGACGAACTTGATCATTCGAAATCCACAGCAGAGTATTCATCATCAGTAGGTCATCTTCTACGAAGCACGAATACAGCGCAACTCGGAGTAGAAGGGAAAGATAACGGTCGTCACGTTTCATCGTAGCCCTTTTCCCAAAAATTACCAATTTCCATCTTTGTAAATACTCCATGGGATCAAGCGTTTGGCTGATTATCATTCCATAAATAATGATTCGAGCCTTGTGCCTTTTCTTTGCAATCAAGTCTTATTCAGTTTCTTAAAATGCGTTTTAAAGTTTAAACAGTCATTTTTTTTGAAACAAATGTTTTCATAAAATAAAATGAATTTACTTGCAAAAATAAAGGTGAAATTTCTTTCTAAGGTTTACATACAATAGGAAGAATGCAAACAGTTGCTCCAAGAACGGTTGAGACTCTGAGAACAAATTTCCCCATGAGATCGCTTTGCGGATATCTCCCGATGATGGATCATCACTTCAATTCATGTCAAACAAAGGGCAATTGGTAGCCAGTTATCCCCAACGAAGTGAAAACTGCAAGAAGAAGACATCTTCTGATCAACAAGAATTCAAGTCACCGGATTTCACATCCGCGACAATTCTATGCACATTCACTTTACATTTTATAATCATCACAATATTCATGCATGCTTCACGCATCATATCATATATCTGCATAGTTAAGCTTATCTAGCTAGGTTTTGATCCTGCAATTACCCCAAGACACGTGGACCTCAGCTCGAGTTTCCCCGGCAAAACAACAAAGTGCATTCCTCTGCACAGAGACGGTTTGTATACCAGGAAAATTCCCCAGCAAGTCGGCAAATGGTGATTTCCTTCAAAAATATAGTTTGTTCACTTATGTTACTACTTCCAGGCAAAGTCAACAGGGGGTAGTCTTCCTCAAAAAGATAGTTTATCCACTTTTGGATTTCCCCACAGAGTTGACGAATGACAAGTTCTCTTCATGGAAGATGTTTTAACAAATCCCCAGCGGAGTTAGTAAACGAAAATCTTCTTCAAGAAGATAGTTCAGATTCCTCAGCATAAGTCAATGAACGGCATTTTTCATCTCAGCAAACGATTTGTTTCTCCCCCAGCGGATCGACCAAAGATGGTCCTCCTCCAGAAAACAGCTCATCCACTTTCAAGAAAAGTCATTAGCCCCTCAAAAGGACGCAAGATCGTATGGTATTCCTTCGAAGATGTCGAGTTGAAAGAAAGCATGATAAAGTTTCTTAGTTACCATCAAAAGATAATATCTCCGACAAAGCACTACGAGAGATTTGATGAGGGAACGAACCTTTGGAAATTTTCTCTTTATCTGAGATATTGTCCAAATTATAACTGAGACCAGTTCCGCGATACAGACATCCGGATCGAGGGGAGGTTATCACAACTGAGACCAGTTTCGAGATACGGACATCCGAAACGAGGGGAGGTTGTTTACATCATTATAACTGAGAGGAATTCAGCGATACAGACATCCGAATCGAGGGGAGGTTATCACAATTGAGACCAATTTTGAGATACAGACATCCGAAACGAGGGGAGGTTGTTTACATCATTATAACTGAGACCAGTTCCGCGATACAGACATCCGGATCGAGGGGAGGTTATCACAACTGAGACCAGTTTCAAGATACGGACATCCGAAACGAGGGGAGGTTGTTTACATCATTATAACTGAGACCTGTTCCGCGATACAGACATCCGGATCGAGGGGAGGTTATCACAACTGAGATCAGTTTCAAGATACGGACATCCGAAACGAGGGGAGGTTGTTTTCATCATTATAACTGAGACCTGTTCCGCGATACAAACATCCGGATCGAGGGGAGGTTATCACAACTAAGACCAGTTTCGAGATACGGACATCCGAAACGAGGGGAGGTTGCTTACATCATTATAACTGAGACCAGTTCCGCGATACAGACATTCGGATCGAGGGGAGGTTATCACAACTGAGACCAGTTTCGAGATACAGACATCCGAAACGAGGGGAGGTTGTTTACATCATTATAACTGAGACCAGTTCTGCGATACAGACATACGGATCGAGGGGAGGTCATCACAACTGAGACCAGTTTCGAGATACGGACATCCGAAACGAGGGGAGGTTGTTTACATCATTATAACTGAGACCAGTTTCGAGATACAGACATCCGAAATGAGGGGTGGTTGCTTACGTTTTTCTAAGTATCAACACTTAGTTAAAGGAGATGGATTGCACATGTTACATTGCCATCCATGCACCAGAATCCACATAACATATTTTCTACAAAAGTTTGTCTCCCTATCCCCCACAGGGTGCGGCAACAGGATCAAGTCACGCACGAGGATTTCATTATCAATGCAACATCTCAAGGACGCCCAAAATTCGGGCATTCTTTGGTATTTAAGTCTCTTTCACTCAGAAGAGATCGAGATATCAATCTATCTCCCTCCAATTGAAAGAAACTTAAATAGGGGCATCTGTCATACCCTAATTTTGACCCCCCTGAGATGTCACACCTCCAAACTTTTCATCAAGTTAAAACAAATGCTCAGAGCAGTCATTTATTACCCTGATACTTAGTCGAGGGTGCTCAGGAACAAAAGAGCTCAGGCAAAGGATCAATCAATAGAAGGATTGGTCTTCAATACAATCGTAGGACTCAAAAACTTCATTTTATTCACCTATGATTGATTAGACACCCATCACCTGGACTCAGGTTTGCTTACTTCACCAGTCTAGGGTTTTGAGCCCATCAAGGACTAAAAATCAGGGATCACATTTGGGAAACCCTAGAAAGCCCCAGGGCATCACTCAAAGGCTTCAATCATCTTCAATTAGTTCATATGACAATATCCATAAGGCATTACACTTTAATTCAAGGTCTACAGTCATCAATTTCATCTGGTCGACAATTAGGGTTTTTGACCTAATTCACCAAGATAGTTGACTTTTAATCAGGACATGGATCCAAAACTCAAAGCATGACTCAAGAGCTTCTATTACCTCAATATAATCCATTCACATCATTCATTTGAGGAGGAGAGTTTGATTCATCACAAAAGTCCAAGATTTCACTTCATCTTGAAAAAGTCAATTGTACAAGATAACCTTTGACTTTTAGGATTTTTGGCCAAAACATGACTTTTTAAGATCAATATCATCAATATATGATTATTAAAGTCATTTGGCAAAAGAAATTCAAGAAAATTCACCATGGAGCAAAAAGTCAGGAATTAGGGTTTTTGAGGGTATTTTGGGAACTCAAAATTTTGCTTACACACTCAAAAATCTCCCAAAGTGAAAGTTGTAGATCTTGAAAAATAAAACAACATCTTACAAGACAACTTTTTTCAAGGAATCAATCATTTAAGAGATTTGTGAATTTTGAAGTCTTAGGTCATAAAAACTTAGAAAAATTCTAAGTGTTTTTAACCTAGTTTTCTTCCAACTTTAGGCCAATTTTTCACAAATTTCCCAAATGATTCTGAAGAAACCCCAAACTAATGAATTGAAGAAGATGTTTAGGGCTTTCCAAATTGTGCTCAACCTTCTCCAAATTCATTTTGAGCTAGGAGTTATGCTTGTTCAAAGTTGGCCTCATGAAGTAAAATTATAGGTCATGTACAATTTGGAACTTTGCAATTTTGTACATATAGCTTCACTAATGGATGCTACACGACCCATAACACATCTGCAAGCATACCATGCATTCATTTTCACCATGGCAAAAGAATTGAAGAAGATTCCCAAAAGCAAGAACAAGTGATTATGTAATCATTACTTTTGAGAATTTATGGTAAGTAATGATTCATCAATTGGAATCTTCTCCTAATCCAATAGAAAGCCTCTACATATCAGAAATGTTCCCCAAGATCAGATAGAATCAATGGATAGGGAGCTAGCTCGGTTTGGTCATCATTGCATTTTGGAGATTCTTTGAATTTCTTCATGGCCAAGAAACCAAAACTCTCTCATTAAGCAAGCTCACTCCCTCAATCTGTACAGAACTCTTTGCCTATAAATATAAGTGCTATCCTCCATACAATTCACACCAAAGCAACTCCAATTCTTTCTTTCTCTTTCTCTTCCTCATGCTTATGGTTTTTCAAAGTTCTTTGGCAAGAAGAATCGATTTCTTCAAACCAGAGCTCTTCTTTGAGAAGTAAGCATTCTAACATCTCAAAGGGGTTCATTAGAGGTGATCCAAGCACCTGGATCACTTCTGTAAGTGGAGTAACACCATAGTCACTCTCACCTTGGAGCTTAAGCAATTGGAGGTCTACAGAAGAATTTAGAAGGTGTCAAGCAAATCTAAGCACATCAACATGTTCCTAGAGGTGTAGTGAAGCTATTCAGATGCCTGCAGCACATCTGTAACTACAGATTCACCAACTTCCATGTTCACTTGAAGCTCAATTTGAAAGGGTCGGGTAGAACAATACTGAGACATTCAAGGTGCAATAAGTATTCAGTTAGCATCACTGAATCCCAAGGAAGCTTTTAGGATCACTCACACAAGCCCAGGTGTTCCTCATCATCTTCACGACCTCCATTTTTCGAGGTATTTTTTCAAACTCTAACCCACCTATTCAAGTACTCTTTCTCATATATCTCAATACCAGTTTGTTCAGCATCACTAGAGGATCAAAAGCCCTCTACTCTCATGCATTTATTCATCATCATCATCATCATCATCATCATTTAATTTTATTTTTGAATTTTAGGGTTCTTCATGTATTTTGTTTAATTCAGTAGATATAGTTAATATAAATTTATGTTAGTTACATATTTGAAACCGTGAGAGAATTCAGAACAAGTTTGGTGTTTACATCTTTGCAAACGAATGAGAATTGAGGGAGTTCAGAAATTCAAAAATGTTTGAGCTGGAGGTTGAAGACGAAGATGGTGATGGCGCCATTCTTTTGAATATCAGGTTTTTAGTTTAAAATATATTTAGTTGAATCTGTTTACTAAACGAATTCATCGTTTTCCCTAGTGGCCTCACATGCGCTCTTAGTACTCTCTTGCCCACAAGTCTGGGGTTCGAATCCCCCTCGCCCCAGACTTTTTGATTCTTTTATTTTTCAATGATTTACCACTTGTTTGAAAACATAACCAAATGGGTGTGTGTTATAATCACCAAGCGCGCGTTGGCCTAGTGGTGTTATTTTGAACTGGTGACTTAGAGGGTGTGGGTTCAAACCTTGGAGGAGACAAACCCAATTTTTTACCACTATTTTCTTTGTTTTCTACACAAACTTCACACAATTATTTCACTTATCATATTAAATTATTTTCTCTTCATTTTTCACACACTTCTCCTTTAATATATCTATT
Source organism: Vicia villosa (assembly GCF_029867415.1). Taxonomy (NCBI): domain Eukaryota; kingdom Viridiplantae; phylum Streptophyta; class Magnoliopsida; order Fabales; family Fabaceae; genus Vicia; species Vicia villosa. The sequence continues at coordinate 37,095 of NW_026706588.1, forward strand.
TTGAGGATATACCAAGAAATTATGAAAAATATTTTATTTTAGTATGTTTTAATTAGGTTTAAAATCACATATTTTAAGTATATTTTAATACCTTAAAAAATATAAATTTCACTTGATTTTCAAAATCTAATCTCTTGTAAATATTTTTGTGATAAAACCCTGATCATTTAGGTCTTAATTAGGCATAGACTTTGTCTTTACCCTAATTAAGTTGACATTTGTCAATTTTTAAAAACTGTTTCCAATCTCCGATCAAACGGACGATCCAGGTTTTCCGACAACAAAACCTTGTATCATTTCAAATCATTTTCAACTGTTTCTCATAAACAGTAAATCATCTTTGGGCCTTTAATAGAGTGTAAGTCCCAACCCCCTCTTTTATTTTACAGATAATCAATTGTTTTCACAACAGTAATCATTTCAAATTGCAAATCTTTTTTCAACTGTTTTCATAACATTCAACCAGTACTATAAAGTATTGGGCCTCTAATAGAGTGTAAGTCCCAACACCTTTTTTTTCTTTTCTTAAGTTTGTTTTTCAAAACTGTATTTACAAAATCTTCTTTCTGTTTTCAAAACATTCTTCTGGTATTTGAAGGGCATTATTCCCGGTGAAACTCTTCAGATACCTATGTGACTTTTGTCCATCTTCACTTCTTCTGTTTTCAAAAAACCTTTAACTGTTTATTATAAATATTCAACCGTTGTCAACAAAATTGCTGGTAAGGCTTTGTACATACATCTTCAAAGGCCTCCACTCCATCCAGGTTAGGCTTTACAAGCTTTTCAATTTACAGTCTTTATTTAAATTACTGTCGAAATATAAACTGTTTATATATTGTTTAGAACTACGTCTGAGTAAAACCTTAGGACAGTTAAACTATATATATATATTATAGGAATATGGCCTAGGATTGAGAATGTCTTCCCGGTGAAGGCTCTTTCCTAATTAGAGATCTGTTGTTCAAACCCTCAAGGTGAATTATTCCCGGTGAAACATCTTGAAAAAGCCTTAGAACCCAAACTAGGATACATCCACCCAGGAGGAATTATTCCTGGTGAAACCTCTTACCCATTTGCTTAGAGCCAAAATAAGTTCAAAAATCCACATAGTTTTCTCTTGTGCTATAACAAGGACCCTCAATGACCCTCGATTAGCCTCCTCTTGGGCTTTGTACAAGGACCCACGGGCTTCTTAAAAGCATTCCTAGCTTCCTCTTGAGCTTGTATACAAGGACCCATCAAGTTTCTTATAAACATAGGAATAGGTCTTTAGTCACCTCCTAGCCTATCCTGGTGAGTTTTTTCCACTCTCTAAAACCAGACTTTAAACAAGCTAAGATTGTCTCAATCTCACATTGAGTACACCTTTTGGAATGAGAGACATGGACAGTCTCTGTCACCCTTATCTTCATTAATCTTCCTTAGCAGAGTCTAGGATCCATATTTGTCTATCCTTGGTCAGTGTCAGCCTCAACCTTGGGCTTCATACAAGGCGTGAAACAATAACTTCCCCAGTTAAGAGTCAGCCACAACCTTGGGCTTCATATAAGGCACAAAATAGAGTCTCCCTAAGTAGAGTTAGCCACAATTCTGGGCTTTCTACAGAACACCAAATAAAATCCATCAAATAAATACTCTCCAGCTAGAGTCAGCCTCAATTCTGGGCTTTGTACAGAACACAAAAACTCTTTAGTTTAAATCCATCCCCAGTAGAGTTATCTCTCAAGGTCAATAAAACAATAAATCAATCAAAAGCCCCAAGCGTGGGCCTCATTCAAGCCAGCTAAAAAAATCAAATCTTTCAAACAATAGATAGACATAGCTCATCTTCATAGGTAGGTATTTCTCCTATCTCACCACAAACAAACAATCATTTCAAACAAACAATCATTTCAAACATTCTCCCATTTAGGACTCGTGAAAGGCATGATCTGGACACATCCCAGACTTGTACAACCTTTCCCAAATTTGGTTGAGAAATTTTTCATTTAAGAGGCATGTTGGCCGTCATACTTAATCAACCAAGTAGGCTCCCTCTCTTAATGAAACATTTTAGCTTTTCTGTCACTTTAAGAATGTTTGTGGTGGAATAGTGGAAATACCTCTCTGTAAAGATGATTTCATGTCTCTTTACTGTAAACAGAGATTTAATTTAAGCTTCAACCTTGAGCTTCAAGCAAGGCACCAAAAATCATTAAAATCCCTAATTAGTTCTCCGAACTACGAAAATCTCTGACTTTCATTAGGGATATGAAGGTACGAGGTTCACAAGGAATCTCAGCGAGCTAATAAAAAACCAAAAATAGTCAGTCTATCTGTCTTTCTTTTAAATTAATTCAATTCCTTCTCCTAACACAAAGGAGAAACTTTCCCAATAATAAGCCACAAACACAATCACATTGACACAGAGAAGGTTCCCGTAGAGTACTACGGATATGTAGGGTGCTTAAACTCTTCCGTACGTATAACCGACCTCCCGGACTCTAGAATTTCTAGTCTAGGTGAATCCCCACACTTAGCAAACTCCTAGGGTTTATTTGAGATCTTTTTCCCCTTTCCTACTCGTAGGATAATTAAAAAGTTCGTGTGATATCGAAGGAAGAACTGAAATAAAATTCATCCCGTCCCGGGCGCATTCTCCTTCCAAATTTCGCGTGAAGGGTCTAGCATGCCGTCCTCCCAAGTGAAACGGGAAGGTAAAGAAAACGATAGCCACAAGTGGGTGGCGAACCAAGTGTTCAGCTAGGATGCTTCCTTTCACGACTTTCTGAGCGTGATACTCAATATCATATTCTGATAACAGCATCTGCCAACGGGCAATTCTCCCAGTTAAGGCAGGCTTTTCAAAGATGTACTTGATTGGATTCATCTTAGAGATCAACCAAGTAGTATGTCGAATCATGTATTGACGGAGATGCTTGGCAGCCCAGGCCAAAGCACATAAGGTTTTCTCGAGCATGGAGTAGCAGGATTCATAGTCAGTGAATTTCTTGCTCAGGTAGTAGATGGCATGCTCTTTTCTTTTTGTCTCGCCTTGCTGTCCAAGGACACAACCCATGGGGTCTTCTAAGACGGTTAAGTACATTATCAAAGGTCTTCCTTCCACTGGAGGAGACAAGATAGGTGGTTCGAGCATATATTCCTTAATGCTGTCTAACGCTTTTTGACAATCGTCTGTCCAGACGCAACTTTTATTTTTCCATAGAAGTTTTAAAATTGGAGCACAAGTTGCAGTCATGAGATATATGAATCTCGAGATATAATTCAGACGTCCAAGAAATCCTCTAACTTGTTTCTCGGTTATGGGCGAAGGCATTTCTTGAATCGCCTTGACTTTGTCTGGATCTACTTCAATTCCTTGTTTGCTGATGTCATACCCCAAAATTTGCCCTCCAGTTTCTTTAAGCGTATGCTTTGCATATCATCTGCAAATTAACTTAATTTTGCAATTTTTTGAAAATACGTATTATATGTTCATCTTTGCGTATTTTGGTCGTTTTTACGATTTAACAATATTTTCGGTTCACTAACCCCTTTTTAGGCTTACAATTATAATTTTAATCCAATTTAGATTTAAGTTGAATTTTAATTAAAATTAGTAAATCATTTTATTATTTTATCCTATTTGTTTTTTGTTTTTTTTTTGTTTTTTAGATGCAAATAGAAATGAAATCCATTGAATTTAAATTGATCCAAGCCCATGGCCTTAAAAGATGTCCTTAGTCCTATCATTTTTATTTTTATAATTTTACTAATATTTATTTGAGTTTTTATTCATTTAAAATATTAAAAATATAAAATAATTGGATTATATGTTGAATCTTTCTAAAAAGCCAAAAAGATCTGATCCATGTGATAAAGGAATCGTGTAAAGTTTGATTGGAAAATTGAATTGGTTGATTGGTTTTAAACTAGAAAGTTTCAATATTTCTTTTGAATTAAATCCTAATCTCTCAAAAGATGGAGATTTGATGTTCAAATCCTAATCTCTCAAAAGATGGAGATTTCATGTGCTTTTGTTGACCTACTTCATTCCCATAAATACTTGGACCAATTCAGAAGCAGAGGAAGGATTCATAAGGACTTCGGCAGCTTCCAAGAGCCACAACCGAACCTTCAAATTTCGAAGGAAAATTCAGTTGCGTTTTCCAGTTTGGAGGGCGATTCAGGACATTCAAGGGATTACAACGTGTTCCTGGGTATTCCTTGAGGCTAATCGCGTCCTCACTCTTAGCCAACGCGTGCGGAACCAAGTATATATCGCTCACGGTTTGTTTGGTTCTTTGTTGCATCGATTTCACCGATTCTGTCATGATAAATATAATTCATGTGTATATTTGTGTTCCCCATGATGCTGTGAAGCTTTCTATCTATTTTAATTGAAGCTTGAGTGCAGGATCAACCTTTCACCATTGTTAGGTTTCCCAAAGCTTCAAATTGGGAATCATGGATAGAAGGAAAATTGGCCAAAACTAAGAGTTCCATTGGATTTATAAGGGTGTTTATATTCGATTTGGGTCTCTGTTTCGTGTTTTCCAATAATAATTGCAGGTCGCCATGAAGGCTGTGGAAGAAGAACGAAGAACGGAAGTTGAAGGAGATGCACAGTGCTGCTCGCGCGCTTTGACTATTTTTAAAACTTTCTTATTGTTTTAATATGCCCAAGTTTCAGTTCTCAAGCAACAAGTGCCATTGGTCCCTGGTCCTTGCAAGAGGAGAACATTTTATTTCTTTTATTTTCTTTTAACTTGCCTGCAGGTTCGATGTACACAACGCACGCATCCTTACCACGCGACCTCATATCTCTACCATTAGATCTTCAAGGATCCAGATCCGAAGGCCTGGAGACGCTTATCCATGATACACCATCAAATGTCTTTTTCTCTATTTTCTTTTTCTACATATTATAACTATTTTTTTTATACATTTATTTATTTACTCCAATAAATTATTTTTTTATAATAGATGTAGAATTATTTATTTTTGTCGAAAGTTCGATTTTTATAATTATATTAATATTTGTCTTTTGGTATTATCAAAAAACTCAATATTCATTTAAAATATACTTTCAATCAATTAAATAATAGGATGTAATCCAGTAATTATTTAATCCTTATTGTTAATCAAACTTTCGTTTTAGTTTTACTCTTTAAATGGTTATTTTAAATATTAAAATTGTTTTTACAGTTAGGGTTTGTATTTTTGTCAATTAAGGTTTAGACCAGTTAATACACTAAAATGCCTTTTCTTTGTGCCCAATTTTCAGGGTTAATAGAAAATCTTCCGATTATGCGCCACGCATTCCACGAAGCTAAGTCTCGACTCTATCTTATTATTTATTTACATTGTAAAATTGTTATTAAAGGCAAAAACCTCAAAGGTCGATGAACTGTTTTGCACTCACGCATTTTACCTCTTTTTCCATTTTTCAGGGTTAACCCCGAGGCTTCCTCCGACTGCCAACCATACCAGATCAAAAAAACTAATTTTCTTACTTATTTCTTTATTTATTTTATTTTATTTTTTAATGTCATTTTATTTTTATTTTAAAATAGAGTTTGCCTCGAGTAATCAATGAATCATGCCTACACTCACCCTTATTTATTTTCCTCTTAATTTGTAGAGTTGATCAAGGATTCGAGGAAGATCAAGGCTCAAGATAATTATTCATCCCTCTTATTTTTTCTGTCTTTTAATTTCCCCCATCCCCGCAGGTGTTTATTGTAATAGCGTAGGACATTTATCTTTCCGCCTTTAATTTCCATATGATTTTAACTGCGTGGTTAGTAAATTAGGGAGTGCAAGATTATCAATCAAACGTTAGATCACTAACAATACAAGATTAAATATTCGAACTGAACCACATGATTGTTGCACCCACACACCTTTAGGTTAACCTCTCTTGTTGCCTGTTGCCTTATTATATTGTTGCCTTGTTGCCTCTAAGTATACTAAATAGTCAAAGTCCCTCGATTCCGAGGATATCTAAAGCAATGTTGCCTTCAAAGTTATTGAAACTCCCTCGAGTTGCCTTATAAAAATGTCCAAATTGCTAAGGTTTCCTCGCATGATGCCTAAATTTTTTTAATGACTATTATATCCTCCCCTTAGACTACCTGCCCTCTTTATGGCGAGGGACAGTCTTATGGCGAACGATAATCTCGATGACCCTTCAAACATCCAATTGAAAGACTTCCTGCCCTCTTATGGTATGGATAGACCCTTTCGCCCGAAAAGCTAAAAGAACGATTTTTCAAACTTAGGGTAGTTGCTACTAATTGTTTGCTCTAAAATTCAAAACTCTTTTCCCACTCTTTTCAATTCAAATTCAAAAAGACTACGCTTATTTACAAGCTAAAGTTCTTCTTCAAAAATCTTTTCAAACAATTCAAACATTTCAAAGTGAGCTAAGCAATTAAGAGCCCATGGATAACCATGGATGCAAAGGGTGCCTTACACCTTCCCTTTGTATAACTTACCCCCCGAACTCAAAATCTTTTCAAAAGGTCTTTCCTGTTCTTTTAGCCTTTCCAATTGGATAAAATAAAAGTCGGTGGCGACTCTTGCTATCCGCAACATTTTGATAAAAAGTCAGTTCACCGTATTACAGCTGACTATGAAACCAAGGAGCTTCCATGAGTAGACACCAAAGGTACACTTGTTGGGATTCAGGCGAAGCTGAAACTTCCGTAAGCGTTGAAATAGCTTTGTCAGATTCTGTATGTGATCTTCCACATTTTCTGATCAGGCAATCATGTCGTCCACATAGACTTCCACTTCCTTATGCATCATGTTGTGGAAAAGTATATTCATGGCTCTGAGGGTATTCTGAAGTGACGAGGAAACCAACGTTGATTTGCTTTTGAACTTCCTCTATGATTTTCATGGCCATCTCCGGATGAGTTCTTCTCAATTTTTTCTTGACCGTAGGGTATTATGGTTTTAATGGTAAATGATGCTCCACTATACTGATATCCTACCCTGGCATATCTTGATAAGACCAAGCGAAGACATCTGAGAACTCTTTGAGTAGTCGTATCAAACTCTCTTTGATTTTTGAACTGAGCGAAGCTCCAATCTTAACCTCTTTTCTGTTTCCATCGGAACCAAGGTTAATGATCTCTAGAGGCTCATTGTATGGCCTCTTCCCTTTGTTGGAGTAACCGTGAAATTTCCTTTGATATTTCTTCATCTTCTTCTTCCTCTGCCTCGAATATAGGAAACCCAAAGCTTGGAGAAGTCATGTGATCGCAAGTTTCAACGGGGTGTTTTATGATTAATCTGCATATGTGTAATGAGTTTTATTTAGACAACGAGGGAAGACTCGGTGTATGCAGTTAATGGAATGTTTTGATGTTTTTAGGGTGTTTTTTTAGGATTACCAATTTCCGAAAAAAAAGAAAAGGGAAAAACTAACGAAGGAACAAAATGACATTTTTATTTATCGACAGTCACTTCTTGAAACAAAGACCCTATAAAACAAAACTCTGTTGCTTTGGACAAAGCAAAGAGGGACATTTTCCTAAGAAATATTAAAATGCAAAGCCCTATGAAACATCTCTTCACCCTGGGCTATGGTGAGAGGACAAAATAACGGTGAAAGTTCCTACTTAGGAGTGCGAATAACATTCGAAACTTCAACAGCCGTCCAATAGTGGCGAACCCCATTGTGCACTATGTAATCTGACACCTTAGGCTTAAGTTGGCATGTGGTAGGTCTTGACTTACCAACCACTGTCTTTGCAAAACTCAGACGATCTTCTTCTGCTTCAGTAGACTGAGCGGTGTGAGCATACCCATTTCCAAGTGGAGTATGTCAGATTTTCTTTTGAGGAAACTTCCAATCTTCTGAATGGAAAGACTCGTTGTCGAAGACACTGTCGATATCATCCTCTTCTATATTTTGATCTTGCTCTTCTCCCAAGATGGCGTTGACTAGGTATGTAAACTCTAAATCTGTAGCCTCGGAACGTGACTTGGGGATATAATCCTCAATGATGACTTCACTAGACGATGATGATGAGTAGCAAGGTTTATATATCTCTTTTGGCTGAGTAAGTGTCATACCCCAAAATTTGCCCATACTATTTCTCCTATTCAAAATTCAAATCAATACACAAAGCTCCTAGACACGCTCTCCTATGCAAGGCTCTGAAACTAGGGTTTGGTTTATTCAAAGGAAAATCAGTGAATCAATGGCTCCAAGGCATCTCATATGGTTCAATATATTTCACATTACCTCTATAACAAGTATTAAGTCTCAACTCAAAGAATTGGTCACTCAATTGTTCAGAAAGTCAACAGTCGACTAGGTTAACCTAAAAGTCAACTGTGGTCAAAGTAAAGTCAAAACTCCTGATTTTTTTTTGTCAAGATCCTCATAGTGAAGTATCAGTCACCATTTGATCAAGAATTGATCATGGTTCATCAAGGAAAGATCAGAAATCAACAATTGCAGAAGTTTCTAAATTAGGGTTTTCATAGGAAAAGTCAACTGAACTTTGACCAGCCATAACTTCGACATGGAACATCGAAAATTTCCCATCCAAAGCTCATTTTGAAGGAAATTGAATTCTCTACAACTTTGTCTCTCACATGCCAAGTCTAAAAATGCTTCATTTGAGAGATATGGATCAAGAGATTATAGGTCCTTTTCAAAAGTCGACCAAAAGTCATCTTTTTCAAAAGAGCACACAAGGAGCATGTAAAATAATTTTGACATGAGACCAAAGACATTGGTTAAAGGACTCTCTAAGGTTTCTAAAAGGTCTTAGAACACTTCCATACCTCAAAAATTGAGAGAGATAGACCTTGTTAAAGTTGGACTATTTTGGAGGGGAAAATGTGAAAGAATTTGGATTTTTTGCAAAATGAGCCCAAGATCTTTTGATTCAGTCTTGATCCACAAGTCATCTAAAGCCCAAGAATCAACTCCCACGAATTTATGTGATTTATTTAATTTATTATGATTTTTTATTCAATTAAAAAAGGATTAAAGTCAAATAAATTAAGATAAAATCCAATATTTGATTCAAGAGCTCAAAAGGATCAAATCCAATCTCCAATTATACCCCATATCCAATATAATTTCGTGCATAAAGGATTGGGAGAAGATTGATTCAATTAAGGCCAAAATTAGAAAGAATATAAACCAAATTTCAATCAAATTTGGCATGTGGTAGGTCTTGATTTACCAACCACTGTCTTTGCAAAACTCAGACGATCTTCTTCTGCTTCAGTAGACTGAGCGGTGTGAGCATACCCATTTCCAAGTGGAGTATGTCAGATTTTCTTTTGAGGAAACTTCCAATCTTCTGAATGGAGAGACTCGTTGTCGAAGACACTGTCGATATCATCCTCTTCTATATTTTGATCTTGCTCTTCTCCCAAGATGGCGTTGACTAGGTATGTAAACTCTAAATCTGTAGCCTCGGAACGTGACTTGGGGATATAATCCTCAATGATGACTTCACTAGACGATGATGATGAGTAGCAAGGTTTATATATCTCTTTTGGCTGAGTAAGTGTCATACCCCAAAATTTGCCCATACTATTTCTCCTATTCAAAATTCAAATCAATACACAAAGCTCCTAGACACGCTCTCCTATGCAAGGCTCTGAAACTAGGGTTTGGTTTATTCAAAGGAAAATCAGTGAATCAATGGCTCCAAGGCATCTCATATGGTTCAATATATTTCACATTACCTCTATAACAAGTATTAAGTCTCAACTCAAAGAATTGGTCACTCAATTGTTCAGAAAGTCAACAGTCGACTAGGTTAACCTAAAAGTCAACTGTGGTCAAAGTAAAGTCAAAACTCCTGATTTTTTTGTCAAGATCCTCATAGTGAAGTATCAGTCACCATTTGATCAAGAATTGATCATGGTTCATCAAGGAAAGATCAGAAATCAACAATTGCAGAAGTTTCTAAATTAGGGTTTTCATAGGAAAAGTCAACTGAACTTTGACCAGCCATAACTTCGACATGGAACATCGAAAATTTCCCATCCAAAGCTCATTTTGAAGGAAATTGAATTCTCTACAACTTTGTCTCTCACATGCCAAGTCTAAAAATGCTTCATTTGAGAGATATGGATCAAGAGATTATAGGTCCTTTTCAAAAGTCGACCAAAAGTCATCTTTTTCAAAAGAGCACACAAGGAGCATGTAAAATAATTTTGACATGAGACCAAAGACATTGGTTAAAGGACTCTCTAAGGTTTCTAAAAGGTCTTAGAACACTTCCATACCTCAAAAATTGAGAGAGATAGACCTTGTTAAAGTTGGACTATTTTGGAGGGGAAAATGTGAAAGAATTTGGATTTTTTGCAAAATGAGCCCCAGATCTTTTGATTCAGTCTTGATCCACAAGTCATCTAAAGCCCAAGAATCAACTCCCACGAATTTATGTGATTTATTTAATTTATTATGATTTTTTATTCAATTAAAAAAGGATTAAAGTCAAATAAATTAAGATAAAATCCAATATTTGATTCAAGAGCTCAAAAGGATCAAATCCAATCTCCAATTATACCCCATATCCAATATAATTTCGTGCATAAAGGATTGGGAGAAGATTGATTCAATTAAGGCCAAAATTAGAAAGAATATAAACCAAATTTCAATCAAATTTGGCATGTGGTAGGTCTTCATTTACCAACCACTGTCTTTGCAAAACTCAGACGATCTTCTTCTGCTTCAGTAGACTGAGCGGTGTGAGCATACCCATTTCCAAGTGGAGTATGTCAGATTTTCTTTTGAGGAAACTTCCAATCTTCTGAATGGAGAGACTCGTTGTCGGAGACACTTTCGATATCATCCTCTTCTATATTTTGATCTTGCTCTTCTCCCAAGATGGCGTTGACTAGGTATGTAAACTCTAAATCTGTAGCCTCGGAACGTGACTTGGGGATATAATCCTCAATGATGACTTCACTAGACGATGATGATGAGTAGCAAGGTTTATATATCTCTTTTGGCTGAGTAAGTGTCATACCCCAAAATTTGCCCATACTATTTCTCCTATTCAAAATTCAAATCAATACACAAAGCTCCTAGACACGCTCTCCTATGCAAGGCTCTGAAACTAGGGTTTGGTTTATTCAAAGGAAAATCAGTGAATCAATGGCTCCAAGGCATCTCATATGGTTCAATATATTTCACATTACCTCTATAACAAGTATTAAGTCTCAACTCAAAGAATTGGTCACTCAATTGTTCAGAAAGTCAACAGTCGACTAGGTTAACCTAAAAGTCAACTGTGGTCAAAGTAAAGTCAAAACTCCTGATTTTTTTTTTGTCAAGATCCTCATAGTGAAGTATCAGTCACCATTTGATCAAGAATTGATCATGGTTCATCAAGGAAAGATCAGAAATCAACAATTGCAGAAGTTTCTAAATTAGGGTTTTCATAGGAAAAGTCAACTGAACTTTGACCAGCCATAACTTCGACATGGAACATCGAAAATTTCCCATCCAAAGCTCATTTTGAAGGAAATTGAATTCTCTACAACTTTGTCTCTCACATGCCAAGTCTAAAAATGCTTCATTTGAGAGATATGGATCAAGAGATTATAGGTCCTTTTCAAAAGTCGACCAAAAGTCATCTTTTTCAAAAGAGCACACAAGGAGCATGTAAAATAATTTTGACATGAGACCAAAGACATTGGTTAAAGGACTCTCTAAGGTTTCTAAAAGGTCTTAGAACACTTCCATACCTCAAAAATTGAGAGAGATAGACCTTGTTAAAGTTGGACTATTTTGGAGGGGAAAATGTGAAAGAATTTGGATTTTTTGCAAAATGAGCCCAAGATCTTTTGATTCAGTCTTGATCCACAAGTCATCTAAAGCCCAAGAATCAACTCCCACGAATTTATGTGATTTATTTAATTTATTATGATTTTTTATTCAATTAAAAAAGGATTAAAGTCAAATAAATTAAGATAAAATCCAATATTTGATTCAAGAGCTCAAAAGGATCAAATCCAATCTCCAATTATACCCCATATCCAATATAATTTCGTGCATAAAGGATTGGGAGAAGATTGATTCAATTAAGGCCAAAATTAGAAAGAATATAAACCAAATTTCAATCAAATTTGGCATGTGGTAGGTCTTGATTTACCAACCACTGTCTTTGCAAAACTCAGACGATCTTCTTCTGCTTCAGTAGACTGAGCGGTGTGAGCATACCCATTTCCAAGTGGAGTATGTCAGATTTTCTTTTGAGGAAACTTCCAATCTTCTGAATGGAGAGACTCGTTGTCGGAGACACTTTCGATATCATCCTCTTCTATATTTTGATCTTGCTCTTCTCCCAAGATGGCGTTGACTAGGTATGTAAACTCTAAATCTGTAGCCTCGGAACGTGACTTGGGGATATAATCCTCAATGATGACTTCACTAGACGATGATGATGAGTAGCAAGGTTTATATATCTCTTTTGGCTGAGTAAGTGTCATACCCCAAAATTTGCCCATACTATTTCTCCTATTCAAAATTCAAATCAATACACAAAGCTCCTAGACACGCTCTCCTATGCAAGGCTCTGAAACTAGGGTTTGGTTTATTCAAAGGAAAATCAGTGAATCAATGGCTCCAAGGCATCTCATATGGTTCAATATATTTCACATTACCTCTATAACAAGTATTAAGTCTCAACTCAAAGAATTGGTCACTCAATTGTTCAGAAAGTCAACAGTCGACTAGGTTAACCTAAAAGTCAACTGTGGTCAAAGTAAAGTCAAAACTCCTGATTTTTTTTTGTCAAGATCCTCATAGTGAAGTATCAGTCACCATTTGATCAAGAATTGATCATGGTTCATCAAGGAAAGATCAGAAATCAACAATTGCAGAAGTTTCTAAATTAGGGTTTTCATAGGAAAAGTCAACTGAACTTTGACCAGCCATAACTTCGACATGGAACATCGAAAATTTCCCATCCAAAGCTCATTTTGAAGGAAATTGAATTCTCTACAACTTTGTCTCTCACATGCCAAGTCTAAAAATGCTTCATTTGAGAGATATGGATCAAGAGATTATAGGTCCTTTTCAAAAGTCGACCAAAAGTCATCTTTTTCAAAAGAGCACACAAGGAGCATGTAAAATAATTTTGACATGAGACCAAAGACATTGGTTAAAGGACTCTCTAAGGTTTCTAAAAGGTCTTAGAACACTTCCATACCTCAAAAATTGAGAGAGATAGACCTTGTTAAAGTTGGACTATTTTGGAGGGGAAAATGTGAAAGAATTTGGATTTTTTGCAAAATGAGCCCAAGATCTTTTGATTCAGTCTTGATCCACAAGTCATCTAAAGCCCAAGAATCAACTCCCACGAATTTATGTGATTTATTTAATTTATTATGATTTTTTATTCAATTAAAAAAGGATTAAAGTCAAATAAATTAAGATAAAATCCAATATTTGATTCAAGAGCTCAAAAGGATCAAATCCAATCTCCAATTATACCCCATATCCAATATAATTTCGTGCATAAAGGATTGGGAGAAGATTGATTCAATTAAGGCCAAAATTAGAAAGAATATAAACCAAATTTCAATCAAATTTGGCATGTGGTAGGTCTTGATTTACCAACCACTGTCTTTGCAAAACTCAGACGATCTTCTTCTGCTTCAGTAGACTGAGCGGTGTGAGCATACCCATTTCCAAGTGGAGTATGTCAGATTTTCTTTTGAGGAAACTTCCAATCTTCTGAATGGAGAGACTCGTTGTCGGAGACACTTTCGATATCATCCTCTTCTATATTTTGATCTTGCTCTTCTCCCAAGATGGCGTTGACTAGGTATGTAAACTCTAAATCTGTAGCCTCGGAACGTGACTTGGGGATATAATCCTCAATGATGACTTCACTAGACGATGATGATGAGTAGCAAGGTTTATATATCTCTTTTGGCTGAGTAAGTGTCATACCCCAAAATTTGCCCATACTATTTCTCCTATTCAAAATTCAAATCAATACACAAAGCTCCTAGACACGCTCTCCTATGCAAGGCTCTGAAACTAGGGTTTGGTTTATTCAAAGGAAAATCAGTGAATCAATGGCTCCAAGGCATCTCATATGGTTCAATATATTTCACATTACCTCTATAACAAGTATTAAGTCTCAACTCAAAGAATTGGTCACTCAATTGTTCAGAAAGTCAACAGTCGACTAGGTTAACCTAAAAGTCAACTGTGGTCAAAGTAAAGTCAAAACTCCTGATTTTTTTTTGTCAAGATCCTCATAGTGAAGTATCAGTCACCATTTGATCAAGAATTGATCATGGTTCATCAAGGAAAGATCAGAAATCAACAATTGCAGAAGTTTCTAAATTAGGGTTTTCATAGGAAAAGTCAACTGAACTTTGACCAGCCATAACTTCGACATGGAACATCGAAAATTTCCCATCCAAAGCTCATTTTGAAGGAAATTGAATTCTCTACAACTTTGTCTCTCACATGCCAAGTCTAAAAATGCTTCATTTGAGAGATATGGATCAAGAGATTATAGGTCCTTTTCAAAAGTCGACCAAAAGTCATCTTTTTCAAAAGAGCACACAAGGAGCATGTAAAATAATTTTGACATGAGACCAAAGACATTGGTTAAAGGACTCTCTAAGGTTTCTAAAAGGTCTTAGAACACTTCCATACCTCAAAAATTGAGAGAGATAGACCTTGTTAAAGTTGGACTATTTTGGAGGGGAAAATGTGAAAGAATTTGGATTTTTTGCAAAATGAGCCCAAGATCTTTTGATTCAGTCTTGATCCACAAGTCATCTAAAGCCCAAGAATCAACTCCCACGAATTTATGTGATTTATTTAATTTATTATGATTTTTTATTCAATTAAAAAAGGATTAAAGTCAAATAAATTAAGATAAAATCCAATATTTGATTCAAGAGCTCAAAAGGATCAAATCCAATCTCCAATTATACCCCATATCCAATATAATTTCGTGCATAAAGGATTGGGAGAAGATTGATTCAATTAAGGCCAAAATTAGAAAGAATATAAACCAAATTTCAATCAAATTTGGCATGTGGTAGGTCTTGATTTACCAACCACTGTCTTTGCAAAACTCAGACGATCTTCTTCTGCTTCAGTAGACTGAGCGGTGTGAGCATACCCATTTCCAAGTGGAGTATGTCAGATTTTCTTTTGAGGAAACTTCCAATCTTCTGAATGGAGAGACTCGTTGTCGGAGACACTTTCGATATCATCCTCTTCTATATTTTGATCTTGCTCTTCTCCCAAGATGGCGTTGACTAGGTATGTAAACTCTAAATCTGTAGCCTCGGAACGTGACTTGGGGATATAATCCTCAATGATGACTTCACTAGACGATGATGATGAGTAGCAAGGTTTATATATCTCTTTTG
Source organism: Vicia villosa (assembly GCF_029867415.1). NCBI lineage: Eukaryota > Viridiplantae > Streptophyta > Magnoliopsida > Fabales > Fabaceae > Vicia > Vicia villosa. The sequence goes on from NW_026706588.1 coordinate 52,476, forward strand.
GCTGAGTAAGTGTCATACCCCAAAATTTGCCCATACTATTTCTCCTATTCAAAATTCAAATCAATACACAAAGCTCCTAGACACGCTCTCCTATGCAAGGCTCTGAAACTAGGGTTTGGTTTATTCAAAGGAAAATCAGTGAATCAATGGCTCCAAGGCATCTCATATGGTTCAATATATTTCACATTACCTCTATAACAAGTATTAAGTCTCAACTCAAAGAATTGGTCACTCAATTGTTCAGAAAGTCAACAGTCGACTAGGTTAACCTAAAAGTCAACTGTGGTCAAAGTAAAGTCAAAACTCCTGATTTTTTTTTGTCAAGATCCTCATAGTGAAGTATCAGTCACCATTTGATCAAGAATTGATCATGGTTCATCAAGGAAAGATCAGAAATCAACAATTGCAGAAGTTTCTAAATTAGGGTTTTCATAGGAAAAGTCAACTGAACTTTGACCAGCCATAACTTCGACATGGAACATCGAAAATTTCCCATCCAAAGCTCATTTTGAAGGAAATTGAATTCTCTACAACTTTGTCTCTCACATGCCAAGTCTAAAAATGCTTCATTTGAGAGATATGGATCAAGAGATTATAGGTCCTTTTCAAAAGTCGACCAAAAGTCATCTTTTTCAAAAGAGCACACAAGGAGCATGTAAAATAATTTTGACATGAGACCAAAGACATTGGTTAAAGGACTCTCTAAGGTTTCTAAAAGGTCTTAGAACACTTCCATACCTCAAAAATTGAGAGAGATAGACCTTGTTAAAGTTGGACTATTTTGGAGGGGAAAATGTGAAAGAATTTGGATTTTTTGCAAAATGAGCCCAAGATCTTTTGATTCAGTCTTGATCCACAAGTCATCTAAAGCCCAAGAATCAACTCCCACGAATTTATGTGATTTATTTAATTTATTATGATTTTTTATTCAATTAAAAAAGGATTAAAGTCAAATAAATTAAGATAAAATCCAATATTTGATTCAAGAGCTCAAAAGGATCAAATCCAATCTCCAATTATACCCCATATCCAATATAATTTCGTGCATAAAGGATTGGGAGAAGATTGATTCAATTAAGGCCAAAATTAGAAAGAATATAAACCAAATTTCAATCAAATTTGGCATGTGGTAGGTCTTGATTTACCAACCACTGTCTTTGCAAAACTCAGACGATCTTCTTCTGCTTCAGTAGACTGAGCGGTGTGAGCATACCCATTTCCAAGTGGAGTATGTCAGATTTTCTTTTGAGGAAACTTCCAATCTTCTGAATGGAGAGACTCGTTGTCGGAGACACTTTCGATATCATCCTCTTCTATATTTTGATCTTGCTCTTCTCCCAAGATGGCGTTGACTAGGTATGTAAACTCTAAATCTGTAGCCTCGGAACGTGACTTGGGGATATAATCCTCAATGATGACTTCACTAGACGATGATGATGAGTAGCAAGGTTTATATATCTCTTTTGGCTGAGTAAGTGTCATACCCCAAAATTTGCCCATACTATTTCTCCTATTCAAAATTCAAATCAATACACAAAGCTCCTAGACACGCTCTCCTATGCAAGGCTCTGAAACTAGGGTTTGGTTTATTCAAAGGAAAATCAGTGAATCAATGGCTCCAAGGCATCTCATATGGTTCAATATATTTCACATTACCTCTATAACAAGTATTAAGTCTCAACTCAAAGAATTGGTCACTCAATTGTTCAGAAAGTCAACAGTCGACTAGGTTAACCTAAAAGTCAACTGTGGTCAAAGTAAAGTCAAAACTCCTGATTTTTTTTTGTCAAGATCCTCATAGTGAAGTATCAGTCACCATTTGATCAAGAATTGATCATGGTTCATCAAGGAAAGATCAGAAATCAACAATTGCAGAAGTTTCTAAATTAGGGTTTTCATAGGAAAAGTCAACTGAACTTTGACCAGCCATAACTTCGACATGGAACATCGAAAATTTCCCATCCAAAGCTCATTTTGAAGGAAATTGAATTCTCTACAACTTTGTCTCTCACATGCCAAGTCTAAAAATGCTTCATTTGAGAGATATGGATCAAGAGATTATAGGTCCTTTTCAAAAGTCGACCAAAAGTCATCTTTTTCAAAAGAGCACACAAGGAGCATGTAAAATAATTTTGACATGAGACCAAAGACATTGGTTAAAGGACTCTCTAAGGTTTCTAAAAGGTCTTAGAACACTTCCATACCTCAAAAATTGAGAGAGATAGACCTTGTTAAAGTTGGACTATTTTGGAGGGGAAAATGTGAAAGAATTTGGATTTTTTGCAAAATGAGCCCAAGATCTTTTGATTCAGTCTTGATCCACAAGTCATCTAAAGCCCAAGAATCAACTCCCACGAATTTATGTGATTTATTTAATTTATTATGATTTTTTATTCAATTAAAAAAGGATTAAAGTCAAATAAATTAAGATAAAATCCAATATTTGATTCAAGAGCTCAAAAGGATCAAATCCAATCTCCAATTATACCCCATATCCAATATAATTTCGTGCATAAAGGATTGGGAGAAGATTGATTCAATTAAGGCCAAAATTAGAAAGAATATAAACCAAATTTCAATCAAATTTGGCATGTGGTAGGTCTTGATTTACCAACCACTGTCTTTGCAAAACTCAGACGATCTTCTTCTGCTTCAGTAGACTGAGCGGTGTGAGCATACCCATTTCCAAGTGGAGTATGTCAGATTTTCTTTTGAGGAAACTTCCAATCTTCTGAATGGAGAGACTCGTTGTCGGAGACACTTTCGATATCATCCTCTTCTATATTTTGATCTTGCTCTTCTCCCAAGATGGCGTTGACTAGGTATGTAAACTCTAAATCTGTAGCCTCGGAACGTGACTTGGGGATATAATCCTCAATGATGACTTCACTAGACGATGATGATGAGTAGCAAGGTTTATATATCTCTTTTGGCTGAGTAAGTGTCATACCCCAAAATTTGCCCATACTATTTCTCCTATTCAAAATTCAAATCAATACACAAAGCTCCTAGACACGCTCTCCTATGCAAGGCTCTGAAACTAGGGTTTGGTTTATTCAAAGGAAAATCAGTGAATCAATGGCTCCAAGGCATCTCATATGGTTCAATATATTTCACATTACCTCTATAACAAGTATTAAGTCTCAACTCAAAGAATTGGTCACTCAATTGTTCAGAAAGTCAACAGTCGACTAGGTTAACCTAAAAGTCAACTGTGGTCAAAGTAAAGTCAAAACTCCTGATTTTTTTTTGTCAAGATCCTCATAGTGAAGTATCAGTCACCATTTGATCAAGAATTGATCATGGTTCATCAAGGAAAGATCAGAAATCAACAATTGCAGAAGTTTCTAAATTAGGGTTTTCATAGGAAAAGTCAACTGAACTTTGACCAGCCATAACTTCGACATGGAACATCGAAAATTTCCCATCCAAAGCTCATTTTGAAGGAAATTGAATTCTCTACAACTTTGTCTCTCACATGCCAAGTCTAAAAATGCTTCATTTGAGAGATATGGATCAAGAGATTATAGGTCCTTTTCAAAAGTCGACCAAAAGTCATCTTTTTCAAAAGAGCACACAAGGAGCATGTAAAATAATTTTGACATGAGACCAAAGACATTGGTTAAAGGACTCTCTAAGGTTTCTAAAAGGTCTTAGAACACTTCCATACCTCAAAAATTGAGAGAGATAGACCTTGTTAAAGTTGGACTATTTTGGAGGGGAAAATGTGAAAGAATTTGGATTTTTTGCAAAATGAGCCCAAGATCTTTTGATTCAGTCTTGATCCACAAGTCATCTAAAGCCCAAGAATCAACTCCCACGAATTTATGTGATTTATTTAATTTATTATGATTTTTTATTCAATTAAAAAAGGATTAAAGTCAAATAAATTAAGATAAAATCCAATATTTGATTCAAGAGCTCAAAAGGATCAAATCCAATCTCCAATTATACCCCATATCCAATATAATTTCGTGCATAAAGGATTGGGAGAAGATTGATTCAATTAAGGCCAAAATTAGAAAGAATATAAACCAAATTTCAATCAAATTTGGCATGTGGTAGGTCTTGATTTACCAACCACTGTCTTTGCAAAACTCAGACGATCTTCTTCTGCTTCAGTAGACTGAGCGGTGTGAGCATACCCATTTCCAAGTGGAGTATGTCAGATTTTCTTTTGAGGAAACTTCCAATCTTCTGAATGGAGAGACTCGTTGTCGGAGACACTTTCGATATCATCCTCTTCTATATTTTGATCTTGCTCTTCTCCCAAGATGGCGTTGACTAGGTATGTAAACTCTAAATCTGTAGCCTCGGAACGTGACTTGGGGATATAATCCTCAATGATGACTTCACTAGACGATGATGATGAGTAGCAAGGTTTATATATCTCTTTTGGCTGAGTAAGTGTCATACCCCAAAATTTGCCCATACTATTTCTCCTATTCAAAATTCAAATCAATACACAAAGCTCCTAGACACGCTCTCCTATGCAAGGCTCTGAAACTAGGGTTTGGTTTATTCAAAGGAAAATCAGTGAATCAATGGCTCCAAGGCATCTCATATGGTTCAATATATTTCACATTACCTCTATAACAAGTATTAAGTCTCAACTCAAAGAATTGGTCACTCAATTGTTCAGAAAGTCAACAGTCGACTAGGTTAACCTAAAAGTCAACTGTGGTCAAAGTAAAGTCAAAACTCCTGATTTTTTTTTGTCAAGATCCTCATAGTGAAGTATCAGTCACCATTTGATCAAGAATTGATCATGGTTCATCAAGGAAAGATCAGAAATCAACAATTGCAGAAGTTTCTAAATTAGGGTTTTCATAGGAAAAGTCAACTGAACTTTGACCAGCCATAACTTCGACATGGAACATCGAAAATTTCCCATCCAAAGCTCATTTTGAAGGAAATTGAATTCTCTACAACTTTGTCTCTCACATGCCAAGTCTAAAAATGCTTCATTTGAGAGATATGGATCAAGAGATTATAGGTCCTTTTCAAAAGTCGACCAAAAGTCATCTTTTTCAAAAGAGCACACAAGGAGCATGTAAAATAATTTTGACATGAGACCAAAAGACATTGGTTAAAGGACTCTCTAAGGTTTCTAAAAGGTCTTAGAACACTTCCATACCTCAAAAATTGAGAGAGATAGACCTTGTTAAAGTTGGACTATTTTGGAGGGGAAAATGTGAAAGAATTTGGATTTTTTGCAAAATGAGCCCAAGATCTTTTGATTCAGTCTTGATCCACAAGTCATCTAAAGCCCAAGAATCAACTCCCACGAATTTATGTGATTTATTTAATTTATTATGATTTTTTATTCAATTAAAAAAGGATTAAAGTCAAATAAATTAAGATAAAATCCAATATTTGATTCAAGAGCTCAAAAGGATCAAATCCAATCTCCAATTATACCCCATATCCAATATAATTTCGTGCATAAAGGATTGGGAGAAGATTGATTCAATTAAGGCCAAAATTAGAAAGAATATAAACCAAATTTCAATCAAATTTGGCATGTGGTAGGTCTTGATTTACCAACCACTGTCTTTGCAAAACTCAGACGATCTTCTTCTGCTTCAGTAGACTGAGCGGTGTGAGCATACCCATTTCCAAGTGGAGTATGTCAGATTTTCTTTTGAGGAAACTTCCAATCTTCTGAATGGAGAGACTCGTTGTCGGAGACACTTTCGATATCATCCTCTTCTATATTTTGATCTTGCTCTTCTCCCAAGATGGCGTTGACTAGGTATGTAAACTCTAAATCTGTAGCCTCGGAACGTGACTTGGGGATATAATCCTCAATGATGACTTCACTAGACGATGATGATGAGTAGCAAGGTTTATATATCTCTTTTGGCTGAGTAAGTGTCATACCCCAAAATTTGCCCATACTATTTCTCCTATTCAAAATTCAAATCAATACACAAAGCTCCTAGACACGCTCTCCTATGCAAGGCTCTGAAACTAGGGTTTGGTTTATTCAAAGGAAAATCAGTGAATCAATGGCTCCAAGGCATCTCATATGGTTCAATATATTTCACATTACCTCTATAACAAGTATTAAGTCTCAACTCAAAGAATTGGTCACTCAATTGTTCAGAAAGTCAACAGTCGACTAGGTTAACCTAAAAGTCAACTGTGGTCAAAGTAAAGTCAAAACTCCTGATTTTTTTTGTCAAGATCCTCATAGTGAAGTATCAGTCACCATTTGATCAAGAATTGATCATGGTTCATCAAGGAAAGATCAGAAATCAACAATTGCAGAAGTTTCTAAATTAGGGTTTTCATAGGAAAAGTCAACTGAACTTTGACCAGCCATAACTTCGACATGGAACATCGAAAATTTCCCATCCAAAGCTCATTTTGAAGGAAATTGAATTCTCTACAACTTTGTCTCTCACATGCCAAGTCTAAAAATGCTTCATTTGAGAGATATGGATCAAGAGATTATAGGTCCTTTTCAAAAGTCGACCAAAAGTCATCTTTTTCAAAAGAGCACACAAGGAGCATGTAAAATAATTTTGACATGAGACCAAAAGACATTGGTTAAAGGACTCTCTAAGGTTTCTAAAAGGTCTTAGAACACTTCCATACCTCAAAAATTGAGAGAGATAGACCTTGTTAAAGTTGGACTATTTTGGAGGGGAAAATGTGAAAGAATTTGGATTTTTTGCAAAATGAGCCCAAGATCTTTTGATTCAGTCTTGATCCACAAGTCATCTAAAGCCCAAGAATCAACTCCCACGAATTTATGTGATTTATTTAATTTATTATGATTTTTTATTCAATTAAAAAAGGATTAAAGTCAAATAAATTAAGATAAAATCCAATATTTGATTCAAGAGCTCAAAAGGATCAAATCCAATCTCCAATTATACCCCATATCCAATATAATTTCGTGCATAAAGGATTGGGAGAAGATTGATTCAATTAAGGCCAAAATTAGAAAGAATATAAACCAAATTTCAATCAAATTTGGCATGTGGTAGGTCTTGATTTACCAACCACTGTCTTTGCAAAACTCAGACGATCTTCTTCTGCTTCAGTAGACTGAGCGGTGTGAGCATACCCATTTCCAAGTGGAGTATGTCAGATTTTCTTTTGAGGAAACTTCCAATCTTCTGAATGGAGAGACTCGTTGTCGGAGACACTTTCGATATCATCCTCTTCTATATTTTGATCTTGCTCTTCTCCCAAGATGGCGTTGACTAGGTATGTAAACTCTAAATCTGTAGCCTCGGAACGTGACTTGGGGATATAATCCTCAATGATGACTTCACTAGACGATGATGATGAGTAGCAAGGTTTATATATCTCTTTTGGCTGAGTAAGTGTCATACCCCAAAATTTGCCCATACTATTTCTCCTATTCAAAATTCAAATCAATACACAAAGCTCCTAGACACGCTCTCCTATGCAAGGCTCTGAAACTAGGGTTTGGTTTATTCAAAGGAAAATCAGTGAATCAATGGCTCCAAGGCATCTCATATGGTTCAATATATTTCACATTACCTCTATAACAAGTATTAAGTCTCAACTCAAAGAATTGGTCACTCAATTGTTCAGAAAGTCAACAGTCGACTAGGTTAACCTAAAAGTCAACTGTGGTCAAAGTAAAGTCAAAACTCCTGATTTTTTTTGTCAAGATCCTCATAGTGAAGTATCAGTCACCATTTGATCAAGAATTGATCATGGTTCATCAAGGAAAGATCAGAAATCAACAATTGCAGAAGTTTCTAAATTAGGGTTTTCATAGGAAAAGTCAACTGAACTTTGACCAGCCATAACTTCGACATGGAACATCGAAAATTTCCCATCCAAAGCTCATTTTGAAGGAAATTGAATTCTCTACAACTTTGTCTCTCACATGCCAAGTCTAAAAATGCTTCATTTGAGAGATATGGATCAAGAGATTATAGGTCCTTTTCAAAAGTCGACCAAAAGTCATCTTTTTCAAAAGAGCACACATGGAGCATGTAAAATAATTTTGACATGAGACCAAAAGACATTGGTTAAAGGACTCTCTAAGGTTTCTAAAAGGTCTTAGAACACTTCCATACCTCAAAAATTGAGAGAGATAGACCTTGTTAAAGTTGGACTATTTTGGAGGGGAAAATGTGAAAGAATTTGGATTTTTTGCAAAATGAGCCCAAGATCTTTTGATTCAGTCTTGATCCACAAGTCATCTAAAGCCCAAGAATCAACTCCCACGAATTTATGTGATTTATTTAATTTATTATGATTTTTTATTCAATTAAAAAAGGATTAAAGTCAAATAAATTAAGATAAAATCCAATATTTGATTCAAGAGCTCAAAAGGATCAAATCCAATCTCCAATTATACCCCATATCCAATATAATTTCGTGCATAAAGGATTGGGAGAAGATTGATTCAATTAAGGCCAAAATTAGAAAGAATATAAACCAAATTTCAATCAAATTTGCATAACCCCAAACCCGAGTGCAAAAATTGAAGAAAAATCAACTTTGTCCTTGACAATTGAGGTGAATTCAAAGAGCTTTGAAGGTACTAATACACTCCTGGAACATCACTGAGTGTTTTTCAATCACAAACAAAGCTTGCAGCGTCCAGAAACACCTCCAGAAAGCTCACGGTTTGTCATTCTTTTTTTTGTTCGATTAGCATAATACAAGCATCTTCATTGAGATTTGATGGCATATTTACATTTGTTTTGATGTTTAGAACAATTCTGGAAATTTAATTGAGTTTTTATGCCGTATTGAAGAAAACACCATTATTAGGGTTTGCGAGCTTCGTCTTAGGGTCTGTATGTGCAAGGGAAATTGGCCAATAAAAGTGCTATGGTTGAACTCAGGATGACGGTAGGAACTCATCCATGGTTTTAGAATTAATTTCTATTGTGTGTAGGAGGTTTTCCATGATTGCAGGGCTATGGCTACAACCCTAAAACCGTGGGTACAGATCTGTATTCTTTTCTTCAGAAAAGATGAAGAAGACAAGACGTGTCTTCGTGTGAATGGGTGGTTTGAATCGCTGGGCCCGCGCGCACTTTGTTTTTGTTTTCTCTGAAATATTAGATACTTGTTATATTTTGTTCATAAATGATTTGTTTAACAGCAATTGAGAAACAACGCGGTGGCAGCGCGTTTTGGTTATCATCAGAATAGCCTGGGTTCGATACCCATTTTAATCACTTTATTTTTAGCAAATTTGGTTCTCTGATCCAGTGCACATGAATCTGTGCGCCTTACTGTAGGCCCTTCAATCAACACCTTTGGATCTAAAGACATTTTGATCCAGCGCTCCATGGCATGAAGTTCCACCATGGAGTTCACAGGACCTACCACATACGATCAAGCTAAGTATTTTCCAATTTTTTTTATTTTTTATTACACAACCTATTTTATTTTGTTATAATATATATATATATATATATATATATATATATATATATATATATATATATATATATATATATATATATATATATATATATATATATATATATATATATATATATATATATATATATATATATATATATATCTTTTTTTTCTTTTTCTCTTTTTAATGATAATAAAACTATTATGTGTTTTTATTTCAAATTTTTTATATATAATACTAATAAGCTATTTATTTTATTTGATATTCATAGTATTTTTTTATATATTTATTTAATACATAATATTATATATTATATTATATCTATTTTAGTTTCTTAATTACATATTTATTTTATCATATTTATTTTCTTTTTCTCATTTAATTTATATTTAATTATGTATATATATATTTAAAATTTCATATTTATTTTGTTTTAACTCTAAAAAATCCCTAAAAAATACCTGAGTGTCTGATTTTATTTTCTCTTCTCGATTTAATTAATTAGGTCGCGAGACCAATAATTAATTAAATAATTTATATTCTCCTATTTAATTCGTACCCTAATTAGGGTTTTCGAAGATCATTCCCTACACTGAATATATTGCCTTTTTGTGCCTTTTCAGGGTTATTTTTCAAGCACCTTCCAACTACGCGCCATACCCTTCACAAAGATAAGTATTTAATTTATTTCAACGTCTATTTTGTTTCCTTTGATTTTAGGGTTTGCCCTTTATATTTTTTGAACTGTGCATACATTCACTCCATCTATTTTTCTGCCTTTGCCATTTTCAGGGTTAACCCCGAGGCTTCCACCAACCGCCAACCATGTCAGATCAAATGCAAAGCTAAGTGCTCCTTATTTACTTATTTATTTTTAATTTCTTTTTACCTTCTTATTTTAGGGTTAACTATGATTGCCTCCGAACCATAATGCACTCACCCCCTTCTTTTGTTTACTCTTCCTTTTCCAATCTTCAGGGTTTGTCAATTGCCAAAGCTACGAGTGTCGGTAACTCTAAACCCTAAACTATTATATCTTCTGTTTTTAATTGTTTTTAATTGTATCCCACTGGTTTCGATTCCCCTCTCCTCCGCTGGTTACAGTTTCCCTTCCCCGTTATTACTGTTTATATTAAACTGCGTGGTTAGTAATTCTAGGGAGTGCAACTTATTAACTGAATTAGCATCACGTAATTTTACAAGATAACATAACTGAACATAATCACGTGATTGGTGCACACACACACACTTTTGGGTAAACCTCTCTGTTGCCTGTTGCCTCGTTGCCTTGTGTTTCTTTGCAGAATAGCCAGTCCCTCGAATACGAGGATACCTCAGCCATGTTGCCTTGATTAAAAGATCATGGTCCCTAATGATGCTGCCTTCGATATACATGATCTCGACCCTCAGAAGTTGCCTACGAAAAGGCTGAGGTATCCTCTGGCTGCCTGCGAAAAAGGCTATTCTGATCCTTCCCTTAGACTACCTGCCTCTCTAATGGCATGGGTGAATCTTATGGTGAATGATAATACGATGACCCTTCAACCTCCAAACGAAAGGCTTCCTGCCCTCTTATGGCAAGGATAGACCCTTTCATCCTGAAAGGCTAAAAGAAACCTATCATCTAAGTTTAAGGTAATTGCCCCTAATTGCTTTGCCTTGCTCTAAAATTTTTATATTCTTTCTCATAATCCTTAAAAAGGGCTACGCTCATTTACGAGCTAAAGTCCCTATTCTTTTCTTCTACTTTTTCTGAAAAAACAATGAGCAAAGAAATTAAGAGCCCATGGAAAACCATGGATGCAAAGGGTGCCTTACACATTCCCTTTGCATAATTACCCCCTGAACCCTATTTTATTTAAAAGGTTTTTCCTGTTTCTTTTAGCCTTTCTAACTTGTTTGGATAAAATAAAAGTCGGTGGCGACTCTTGCTTAACCGCGACATTCCGATTATAAAAGTCAGTTCACTGTATTACAGTAAGGTACTCATAATCAATGTCCCATCCAGTTGGAACAATATCTTCAAGAGAGACTTTTGAACTTTAAGGAGCAGAGTATTTCACCATGTAGTCGAATTTTCCGCTTGGTTCTCCTAATGTATCCTAGGTTTCTTCGGGGATAGGAGGAACTTCTTCTGATGAACCATGACTTCCGGCGGTGAAGCTGTTAGTAACTTTGTCACTGCTTGATTGAGTCTTACTTCCAGATCCTTTAGTCGGATAATAGCAAGGTGAATCAGACTCTGCTAAGGAGATGTATCGTTATTTGTGAAGATAGGATAGCCATTCCTCTTCTTCGGTGTTTTCCGTACCGATGGTATTGACTATTGGTTGAACAAGTTGAAGAAAACCTCCGCTATGAAAAGTTTCTTGAATTGGGAGAACTACCTTAATTCCTTGAGTATCCTTTGATGATGTTGGAAAGAATCCAACTCCTGCTCTATTTTGTTGTTGGTAGGAATCTCAATGTATCCCCAACCACTTGTAGTGCCATCGTTTACAACTTGGATTGAATCTCTGTAGGAAGAAATAGACGTTGCTGTCTTCTTTCCCTTTTCCTTTTCCATGGAAAGTGCTTGGAATTTAGTTCCAGCGACTTCTTTTGGTTCTATGTAGGAGAATGATGGCAGGTTGCTGACGATCAGAGCTCGTTCTCCACATATGGTTATTAATTTTTCATTTCGTATGAACTTCAGTTTCTGATTAAGTGTTGAAGTAATTGCCCCAGCCTCAGGAATCCATGGGCGGCCTAGCAAACAACTGTATGCTGCTTGAATATCCATGACCTGGAAAGTGATCTTGAAAGTGTGAGGTCCAATGGTTATGGGAAGATCAACTTCTCCAAAACCGACTTTCTCGATCCATCGAATGCTTTGACGGTAACATTGCTGCCCCTTAATGGGAAATCCTTGAAGGATAATCTTGACAAGGTTGATTTAGGCATGATGTTGAGAGAGGATCCATTGTCTATTAGGACTCTTGTGAGAACATCACCCTTACAGCTAACTGAGATGTTGAGTGGCAAGTTATGGCCCACTCCTTCTTCAGGAAGATCTTCGTCACAGAAACTCAAATTAGTTCCTGCGGAGATGTTGGCAACGATGTTGTTGAACTGCCCTATAGTAACACCAGGTTCTACGAAAGCTTGTTCCAAAACTTTCTGTAGAGCTTCCCTATGAGCTTCGGAACTCAATAGTAGAGAAAGTACAGATATCATAAACGGAATATGTAGCAATTGATCTACAATGTTGTATTCACTCCTCTGGATTAATTTCAAGATCTCATCATTTTCTTTCGCTTGAGTATCATTGATTGGATGACGGTTCTGCTTATGTGGTGCTTCTTCCGAATATTTCTCCACATTTTCTGTTGTTCTGTTGAAGACTCGTCCACTCTAGGGACTCGACTAACATCAGCAATGTTGACAACAGACGGTAATGGTATTTCCTTACCATTTTCAATGAATGTAGAATTTTACTTGTATGGTATAGCCTTGTTGGACTCATATGGTACAAGACCTGGTAAGTAGATGACTAATTGAACAATTGTTGTCTTCCTACTGTCATACTTGACTTACATTGGGTTAACTTGATTAATTTGAGGAGATACGGTAAAGACTTCGTCATCTTCCCTGTTGGAAAGAACTGTAATGGAATTGTCATCCATTAACTTCTAAATGTCGTTACGGAAGCGCAAACATCCTCGTGAATTTCTTCGACAAATTTTGCACCTACTGTAAGGATGGAAATCTGTTCCAAAGTAAGAAAGTCCATTTAAAGTTTTATGGAACCTAACTACCGATCCTTCAAGATCTTCAACCTTATATATATTGTATTCTCGTGGACATCCTTGAACCATGTTGATGTCACATTCAGTTTTGACTTGAATATGTTAAATCCATCATAAGTCCATTTGTTCTTGTAATGCAGCTTGAACTACAACACATCCTTGATTATTCTTAGGACAAATTTCACATGTGAAGTAGTCGTGAGGTGGTACGTGGCCGTACCCAGCTTGTCTAGCGTGCATTTTCACGAGATTTTCCCCTATTTGACAGATGTCGTAGATTTGAATGACATTGGGGTGTTGATTTACCAGATTCACTGAAGCTTCTTTGTGCTGCGGCAGAGGATTTGCTTGGACGTTAGGATTAGTATCTTTGAAGGATAGCATTTCAGTCTTCACTAATCTTTGAACGTCGGCCTTGAAATGGAAACAGTTCTCAATGTTGTGACCTGGTGCCCCCTGATGATAGGGACGAGATTGGTCAGCCTTGAACCAAGGTGAAGATTCATTTGCAGGATTTGGAGGACTCTTCGACTTAATGAGTCCTTTTGCCAGTAGAGTTGGAAACAATTCCGCATACGACAATTGTACGGGGTAGAAGGCAGGATACCTTGGTGCCCGATTGTTGTTGAAATTTGGAGGTCGAACATGTTGCTAAGGTTGTTCCGACCTTTGTTGAAATGGTTGTTGAGAAACCTGAGGTTGATATGTTGGCGCTGAGTTAACAACCGGAGTTATTGTAACAACTTGAGGTTGAAACCTCTTTCTTGATTTGTGCAAGACATTGCTGACGTCTTGATCCTTTTTCTTTTAGAAACAACTTTCGTACTTCCTAAAACCAATAGAAGATTCTGATTCTTTGTTCAAGCGTCCTTCTCGAACTGATTCTTCTAGGCGTACGCCCATGTTTACCATCTCAGTAAAGTCACTAGGGGCGCTGGCGACCATTCGTCCGTAGTAAAATGGACTCAAAGTCTTGAGATATATTTTTGTCATTTCTTTCTCTTCAAGAGGAGGAAAAATTTGAGCAGCAACTTCACGCCATCTCTCAGCGTATTCTTTGAAACTCTCTTTATCCTTTTGAGTCATGGCCCGGAGTTGATCTCTGTCGGGAGCCATATCCAGATTGTACTTATACTGTTTGACGAAGGCCTCTCCGAGGTCTCGAAAAGTATGAATCTTTGAATTGTCCAGGTTCATGTACCATTTGAGTGCAACACTAGTCAGGTTGTCTTGAAAATAGTGAATGAGCAATTGTTGATTATCAGTCTGAGTTGACATCCTTCGAGCGTACATCACGAGGTGACTTTGTGGGAATGAATTCCCTTTGTACTTCTCAAAATCTTGTACTTTGAATTTGTGAGGAATCTTAAAATTTGGAACCAGACAGAGGTCTGCAGCGTTCTTTCCAAATAGATCTTGTCCTCAAAGAGTCTTGAGTTCCTTCTGCATCTGCAGAAACTGTTCTTGGAACTCGTCCAATATTTCATACACGCCAGCGTCCTCACTGGGAGCGTGATGATACATTTTTCCGACTGGCGAAGGAAAAGTATGCACAATCGGCTGTGGAGAAGCCATGACAGAAGATCTTGGTATCCCAGCATTCTGTTGCGCAAAACCCGTAGTTGTTGCTCTTGGAATTTCCATTTCCGGAGGTCCGTAACCCTCTGTTGGATGCATGTCCATAGTGACTCTTGGAACTTCAGAAACTCGGGGTATGTACCCATCTGGAATACTGAGGAATAGGAGTAGAAACAATCTCGGAAACCACAGTCCTTTGTGGATCTTCTGGTGGAGGTTGACTTTGTGCAACCACCAGGGCTTCTACCATACTGTTGAGCCTTTCAACAGCTTCTTTGAGAGTAGTGAACTCTTCTCTGAGTTCTCCATTCTCTTGCTCTAAGTCTTCCATTTTTTTTTGCGACTTGAACGAGTGTTGTATGAATGAGACAGCTTGAATGCCTTTCTTCACCTCCTTCCCCTCCTCTCTTTCTAGAGTAAGGAAAGTGACGATTAGGACCGCAAAAATTCTAGTGTCAGTGCTTACGATTAACGTGATGCATGCAATTAAACTAATGTTTTTCAAGGAAACACCATAATTACGTTATGAAACATCAAAATTTTATTGATTAAGCGAAACGCCGTTTTTTACAACACTTTGAAAAGGAAATACAGAGAAATAGAGAGAAAGGACACTAAAACTTAGACGAAGAGCCAACTTCACGTTCTAACATCTTCTGTTTCTTGAGTTGAGCATTTTTTGACGTAAGCTGATCGATGATCCAGGAAGCAGGAGGGGTGTGGTGAGAAAGTGACGTTTGTGTCAATTTTCGTTCGAGTACTTCAAGTAACTCATCCTTCCTTCTTAGGATGTTCTGGATCTCAACGTTTTCCGTGTTGATGATTCAATACTTGTTTCTCCAAGCATTCCTTTCTTGGCACACCTTGGTTAATGCCGCTTGTAGTTTCTCAACGTTGGTGGAGAAAGGAAAATTGGTTCCCTTAGGGGAATAGGTTCTTGACGCTCGTATGGCATCCTGAGCTTGAACGCCCTAACGCGTACCCATTGAAGGTAAGGATCCAGGGAGATGCAAAGATGTTTTCCTAACAGTCTTCTCCCTTTGCTGTGAACAAGACGCCAGGCTTGGACAATTTCCTTCTTCAACATGTTTCCATGATCGTCGATGTTCTTGAAAAACAGACCCTCCAATTGAATACTACTTGGTATATTTTTCATGGGATAGCGTATTGACGATGGGCTAAAGCTGGATTATAACTGATTCCTCCCTTAGTTCCAATAAGGGGTACGTTGGGATAACTTCCGCAACTGTAGATGATCTTGGTTTCTTCGTTGCCGAACCATTCGTATAACAACGGTACACAACACGTGATTAATCCTCCTTGATGCAGGTTTCTTGAATGCATAGAGTGGTAAGCATCCGCAAGCAAGGTTGGAACTGGATTTCCAATTAAGAAGATCTTAATTGCATTGATGTCGACGAAATTTTCAATGTTAGGGAACAAAAATAATCTGTAGATAAACAATGCCAAGATGTCCTCAAAAGTGCTCATATCTTGGATGCTGACGAAGTACTGAGCTTGATCTAATAGAAACTTGGAGGGCAATCCTTGGATTCCTCCTTTACTCACCATATGAGCTCTAACATCGACTATGTTCAAGGGAGTAGTTACTGCAATGATGACGTCGTCAGGACTCTTTTCCAAACCGGAGTACGGATCTTGCGCGTACACGGGTATTCCAACCAGACGAGAATACTCCTCCAACGTAGGCATGAGTTGATAATATGGAAAGGTGAAGCAGTGATACGTTGGATCGTAAAACTGTACCAAAGTGGGAAGGATCCCATCCACAATTTTGGTATTGAGAAGAGGTAGAAGTTTTCCATACTTCTCCTTGAAAGCCTGGGGGTTCACTACCAGTTTTCCGAGCTTTTCCAATTCCTCGACTTTAGGAATCTTGAAGGTGTATTTCCTAGCTCCCTTTCTTCTGTAATCCATGGTATAGATCCTTAAGTCCTTTCTCTATTTCTCTCTTTCTTTCTCTCTCTATGAAGTTCAAAACGTATGTTATTTAGTTTCCTTGAAAACGACTTGAAAAAGACTTTGTTTTTTACTATTATGATGTATGAATGCATGAATGTGCACACAAGAGTTTTTAACAATCATGGGGTATGTCGCTACCGCGAAAATTAATAGAGTCGCCACTAACATATTTATCCTGAAATGGGTAAGGGAGTCGGTTACGCGAGGGGAAGGTATTAGCACCCCTCGCGCCCATCGTACTCGATGGTATCCACGCTAATGTCTAAATCTATGGGTGTGTAACAAATCTACGCTAATCTGGACTAAAATGAATGTAGAATGTAGGGAAAAGAAAGGATTGTGCTCGCACGGGCCCTACCCCGCTCCTACGTATCTGTTTTGCAGAATCAGAGCTACCGTAGCTCGGCTAACTAGTTTCTGTTTGTTTTGTGTTTTTTAGGTGAACGAGTTACATTCACACTCCGCTGCTCGACCTTTGGAGACTTATGCTGGGAATGGAGCGGAAATAACAAGTTCTTAAGAAATGAAAATCAAAGAGTTGGGTTTGTGTTTTAAATGCATGAGGAAAACCTAAGCTAAGGGGGAAAGCTTGCTACCTAATGTTATCATACAAAGGGTACAAGTCTAAACTAAACTAGCAACCTATGGGGAAAAGGCGAAAGCAAACAATAATATCACACAAACGAGCTCCGCTCGTAAAGCAAACAAAACCAACGGTACTGACCGAATGGTAGAAAAGCGGTCCCGCCATAGCCAAGGGGAGCAACTTAACCTAAGTCAACCAAGCATTAGACCTCGCAAAAATGATCGGGCCATAGACAAGAGGAGCGGATCCCTCTCAGCAACCAAGTCGTCACGGATCTGAAAGGAAAACGGTGCGTGCGTACACCGAGCATCAAGATCGGGAAACGCGAGCTATAGGAAAGGCGGGGGTCTGGCTGCATGAACCCTTTTCCTGACATACTCGATAACAAGATCTTGTGCAAGTTCAGAAGCAAGCAACGCGTAACGTGCACATACTGAATAGACTCGATGAGACTAGGCGGGGGTTGATTACTAACCCTTTCCGCGCCGAACCTCAGGCACTTCCTTGACTTCGGAGTTTTCTCTCCAATCATACATTCAGAACCAGAAATCCTTCTTAGCACAGAGTTCAGGTACGAATTATTGAGTCAGAATTCTCCTTCTCCTCTTACTGCTTCAGATCCTCTCTCGATCTCGTCTCTCTCGTGATTTTGTCTTTGTTGTGCTCGTTCCGTTGCAGTTGATGCGAAGGTGTAGTGTTGTTGCGGTGCGTTAAATCCAAACTCTGATGATGCGTTGATGAGAGCATGGGGAGAAGACTCAGTGATTGAGGATTTGCGGTTCTGAATGTTCTTGAGGTCGTGCAATGATGATTGACGCGAATTGTGAACCATATTGTGTTGAAGGTGAATGGAGAGAGTGATTTGAAGTGTGAATTATGAAGATTGCTGAGTTGATTATTACGTGAAGGTTCAGAGAGATATTCCTCGATTGAAAGCACTTTCGTTACGGTCAGTTATCCCTTCCTATTACTCTCCTCTGAACTGTTGTTGGATGTTGTAAGGATGATGATTGTTGAATGAAGCGTGAGGATGACGATTGTTGTTGTGATCGGAAATTATCGTGAAGAATCAGACTGCAATTTCTTGAAGATTGTTGATGCTGCGAAGTGAAGGTGAAGAGAAGAAGATGAAGATTCGATTTTCTGTTACAGGTTCATGAGGAGAGTTTTATTTTTGGTGATGGTAAGAATTGAAGAAGAGAAAATTCAGAGATATTCATGTTCTTGTGTTGAAGATTCAAGATGATCAAGATTGAAGAGATGGTGAAAGAGATTCAGAGTGTGAAGATTGGCTATGGAGGATTCGCTTATGGTGATGAAGATCTAGAGAGGTTCGATTAAAGGATCAAGAGCGGTGATTGATGAATTCTGTTAGAGTTTTTCTTCTTCTCAACTTTGTTACGTTTCCATGAGTTTGTTACCTCTCTTCTCAGGTTTCTGATTTTTTCGTGAATTCTGTTGCGTTCCCCTTATCTCCGTCTCTGTTATGTGGTTTTATTTGGTTTTTGTGATGCTAATGCAGCAACTCGTTTTTGTGTGAAGTGCAGGCGGTTCGGTTTCGGTCTTTTTCTGAGCTTGTGTCATGGCCATGGTTCAAATATGCAGCAGATTTATTTAGTATTGGCTGCCAATAGCATGGTCGCAAGTTTCTTGGATTGAGCCAACATAGGTGATGCTTTGGTCAGTTATGAACGATTGTATGTGCAGCAAGTGCTTTTGTGAAGCTTGGTTTAGAAGAACTTGTAATAGAGCAACATGACATTGGATTATAAAATTGAGGACAAGTTTCTGGATTTTTTTTTGTTTTTGTAATTTTGTAATGGGCTTTAATGAGTGGGCTTTGTGACTTGTATATTCTTTGTAATGGACCTTGAACAAAGTATAGTGATAAGAAATGACCTGGAATAGTGTAATATCTTGAATTTTTGTATGAATTTGGATAGAAATTTGAATGGGCCTTTTAATGTAACTTGAATGTGGACATTTTAAATTCCAATTACTCTTGCATTTCAACAATCCATATGAATCTTCTTTTTCAAACTAAGAACACTTAAATCCCGATTCAATCGATTAATTTGAACAAACATTTTGAATTCATAGCATTAAGTAATCCCTTGGATGAGTGTTTCCAAATAACAATTCCAACTTACCCTTCACTTCTTAAAACCTTAACTTCCATCTTCGATCCAAATCAACTTATTTTGCAAACAAAGAGTAATAATGATGAGAACAAAAACTTCCTTGATCATAATGAATCCAACAAGTTCATCTCTTATGCCATGACTTGCATTGGTATTTCAATCCACCACGACAATAAAGCTCTGAGGAATTCTTGAGGAAGATAAGAATCGAAGCACATAAGAACTCGTCAACATGAAATCCAATGAAGCTCAGTTGAATTAACAATTGCACGCTCTTTATAAGAAACTCTTTATTATTTTTCTTGATTTTTAAGTGACGAAATAAACGTCCTTGATAACTTATAGCACAGAGAAAGAGGGCAAATTTTAGGGTGCAACAACTGCCCCTATTCAAACTTCTTGAACCCGACAAGTGAGAAACGAAAGTTTTGAACCGTCGAGGTGGAAGGAGATTGAATACCAGAATGAACTTGAAAATTTGCGCTCTTGATCAATAGAAGATTCCATCTTGCAATAAGAAGGAATGTACCATCCCACAGGCAGGGAGAAAAAACTTCAATTGACCTGGATAATTAAATAAGCTCCAACTTGCGATAAGAAGGAACGAGCACCCACAGGTAGGGGAAACACTTCAAATGATCTGGTTATCAAGAGAAGGAACATCTCGACTGATCTGAGAATCAAACGTAGTAGATGTCTCCGAACTTGCATCGGGACAGATGTCTTAGGTCGATCTGGGAATCGAGGGAGATACATTGGTTGATCTAGACATCAACGGGTAATAAGTATCTCTGATATGGGAATCATGATCTAGGAATCTGGGAAGACATCTCTTCTGATGCAATTAAATCATCAGGCAGATATTCCAACTAATCTGGGAATTAGCGGCTAGCTCCTTCGTAAGACCACGGGGATCCGGAGGAGGTTCCTTCAACTGAACTGGTAATCAGGATAGGAACAATATCTCTTCCGAATTGTGTACGCCGGGGAAAGAATGCCTTTAAACTGATATGGACATGATGCCAGAAAATAAGTAGGACAATCTTCATCTGAAAGAAAAAGTCGATCAGGCAGACATCTCCATCTGATCTAATGATATCAGTGGCTTGCTCCTTCGGAAGATCGACAGAGATCTGGAGGCGGTTCCTTCAAATAATCTGAATTTGAATATTAGGATAGGAACAGATATCTCTTCCGAATTGTGTACGCCGGGTAAAGAAAGCGTCTTCAACTGATGGTTAGGCATCAGGACTGGGCAGGCAAGTTTCTTCTTCTGAACGAACTAAATCGTCAGGGAGTAGATATTTCCAACTGATCTGATGTATCAGAGGGCTTGCTCCTTCGGAAGATCTATAGAGATCCGGAGGCGGTTCCTTCAACTGAGCTGGATATCAGGATAGGAACAAATATCTTCCACCGATCTGGGGGCATCGGGAATAGGAATGTCTTTGAACTGATCCGAGCTATGCCAGAAAATAAGTAGAACAATCCTCTTCTGATTCAAAACATCAGGATAAGCGCCTGTAATGACTAGGCGAATATTGCTCTCCGGGGAGCATTTGAATCTGGATAACTTTCCTGCAGAAAGAGACAGATATGATATGATTTATGCATGATGCATGTATGAATGTGTACGGAATAACGTTTCCGAGAAGGAAGACGCTACACGCTTAGAGAATGCAATGCGAATGATGCATGATTCGAACGTTGCTTAGATAAACAACAGATGAGCACTGAATTGCTGAAGAAGTCCTGGAGAGATTATGGAACTCTGCGGGGAGGATAAGATGAGTGACCAGAAGTCACAAACTACGAGCTGGACTGCTTGGGGAATACCCTAGCAACTTCACTGGAGAAGAAAATTCTCGACACTCTGGGGATGTGGAGATAAGTGGGAGTCATGGAGATAACTCTGATGAGGAGCAACCAACTTGCTTGTGTAGGATGCATTCCGCTGTGGAAATCCTTGACGGACACAAATTCTGCTGAGGATGCATGTGAAACTCTGCTGAGGAGTGACTCAGTGGAAAAGATGAATACTTCTGCATAACGATCCACTAAGGAGATAAGAAATCCGCCGGGGATAAGGAATCTAGCATAAGAACCTTTTGTGAAAACACCTCCACTGGGGAAGAAGATGACTCTCCTGGGGAAAACAGGTCAATCTGTTTGGGAGAGAAACGCTCTTCTGGGGAAAATGAGGAACTCGGGCAATGAACCTCAGTAAGAGCTTGTTGGGGAATCAGATATCATTCAATCATGATTCAACTAGGGAGAAGACATTCCACCGGGGAATAAGGATTTTGAAGCACGGAGATTGCATTGAGATGTGTTTTGCTGAGGAGATGGGAATCTTGGAGTCAAAGAAAACCCCATCTAAATGCACTTTGCTGAGGAATGAGAATCTCTCGCTTAGCTAGATCCACCATTGTGCTAACATGGTTTACTTGAAAGGATGTACCTGCGAGATATACAGATGAAAATGCCCCAGGATACAGCATGACGTCCACGGAATTTCCTCAAAAGTCAGAGAATAGTGATGCTCACCCATAATGGGCAAATGCAAGAGCAAATAGATTCTCAGACATCTAAGATTTGAAACTTTCCATACAGGCGTTGGATTCGAAGAGTTGACAGGAAAGTAGCGATTAGAACGCCAAACATGTATCAGCCAGAGTATCAAACAGGCACTGATTTTCCGAGAGAGTGCCACCAGGAAATGGGCTAAAGGGGTCAAGCAAGTGTTGACTTCAAAGGGACCAAACAGGCATTGGCTTTTGTAGTGTTCTTCATATTCGTATTGATTGTAAGGATGCCAATAAGTATTGGATTTTCAGCTTCTAACTTCTGAGGATGAAGACCCCGACGGTTCTCAAGTTCATAAGTTGTTTAGCTCACACCTGAACTTAAACTGATCGCCTCCTGATGAGGAGAAAATGCCAATGCATAGTGTCTTGCCCCAGCATGTAGGACTTTGAAGAGATTAGTCTCATAAGGACCTTCTGATATCTGTGCCTATCAAACCAACTTGCCCCAATATCATGAACTTTGAAAATGTGCCCCTGCATGGCATGTGTTCGAGGTAGCTTCGCCTGTGCTTGGGCGAGTGCCCCTGATTACTCAATATTTTGAGAGATTCTTCGAATATTGACCTGATTGCCCCAGATTGATCGAAAACTTACTCGATAGAGTATTCAAATGCTTCTGTGCCCTGAGGGTGATCAGCCTTTGAAATATTGCTGCCTCTGCTCAATAGAGTTTTGAAGACAACTTGTCCTTCGTGAGGATAAAACTTTCCATCTGAAGTTCATTGTGGAAACTTTCTTGATGTCAAGCACTTGTTCATATGCAAAGAATATTTATTATGAGAAATATAATTCTAATGCAAAGAGTATGTTTATCTTGAAGTATAAAATAAATTTATGAAAGGATGTCGTAAAATCGATTTTTTTTAAACAAAGATGGTGTGATACCAACTCAAGCGTTTAGCGGATCTCCTAGGAGTCAGCTTACCGTATTCTCGTTACTGTATGCCTTCGAATTAACCCTGCTTCAATTAGGACTTTTAAGGGTTGTAACGTGGCCAGGTTCACGGTTTAAGAAAAAAGGATTTTTAGGCTCAAATTATTTAGTGCCCACCCCCTTCGTGATGTTCTCCAATCCTAAGTTCAGTTAACTTGACACGAGCATTCATCTTTCCAGAGGAATTTGAGATGATTGGGGAATCAATGAGGCGTTCGGACATGGCAGTCACTTTACCTTTTGTTTTTGGTGTCTGATCACACGACTTTGTCCTTACTTAACAATTTCATTATCATTTCCTCTTTTTTCCCTTTTTTTTCTTTTTTTGTTTCCCTAACTTTTGCCTGGACAAATTCTTTTGAATTTCGAGTTGGATGTCCAGCGGGATGCCCTAACTGTTGCCTACGTCACTTATTTTCAAGTTGTTGACTTAGAGGGCTTTCTCTTTTTTTATTCATTCTTTTCTTTTTTTGAACAAGTCATGTGATTCTGCATTGTCTGATTTGTTGGAAGTGCATAGTGACTGCCTGGGTCTTTGATTGATGAAGAATTACCATTGTGGTATCGCCATTTTTTGACCTCTTGATGTGAGGGATAAACCACAACGGCTTTGATGTTGGTCTCGACCTCCTGATGTGAGGGATAAATTTGATGTCTCGACCTCCTGAGGTGGGGGATAACCGTTGTGGATTTGACTTTCCTCAACCTTTTGAAAGATAACCATTATTGTATCTTTGGATGTGTGCTCCTGATGAATTTTGAATGCTCGATCAGGTTAACTGAATACTACCCTGCCCCTGGGTTAAATGTGAGGGTTTTTTTAGAGAAAAGAAACTCCTACTTCGAAGGCTCAGAGGGGTTAACGAGGGTCTATCTCCCTTATATCTCCAGTGTTTGGGGATTTGAAACAATGCCTGTACATCATCAACAGGGTTCTACTCAAAAGCATACCATTTGAGGTTATTGGTATTATGTTCATCATTCTCACTTCGGAGTTATCATGCTTTATTAATAGGATCTAGTACCACAAAAAGCATACAAAAACATATAAGAGCAAAAGCGAATGGATTTTTTCAAGACAAACATATCCAATGCATTATGATTATAGTTCAAAAACAAATAAGTTTTGCATGCAACAGTAATTCACAAAACAAGAAAGCTTAAACATGAACATGCGTGATGATTTAAGAAATTGTCAATGTTGAGGAGATTCTCTCTGTATGGACTTATTTCTTCAAAAGATCCATTGCGTCAAAGGAGAACTTCAATTCTAGCCTTCAGGTGCAAATGTGATAGCCTTTGAGTAAATCAGGTCTTGTACCTTGTCTCTAAATTACTGACAGCCTTCAATCAGATAACCAAGTTCCCCAACATGGAAAACACACCAAGCACTACGTCAGAACACTTTAGACCACTTCCTGGAAGAAGATTTCGTCAAAGTAATACAGAAGTTGCAAGTGTCCAGCTTTAGGGATTTGAGTTGTGTCAGTGGTGCACATACTCAAGATACAAGGCGTCTTGCTTATCCCTCAGCCGGGAGCCCAAATACAGCGAATGGATTTGTAAATGCTTTAGGGATTTGAGTTGCCAATGATGCAAACTCAAGAACTTGGAGTCTTGTTTATCCCTCGGTTGGGAGCCCCAAATATAGCTGCTGAAACAGAAAGCACCACCATGAATGGAGGAAACTTGTATTGCTGTCAGCGAACAACAATAACCTCTTCCACTTGGTCATCAAAGTCGTTACTTGGAACACAGAAGAATTATTGTGAAGGAAACCTCTGGCAGTACCAATTGTAAGTGATTCTCATGAGTTACTCCTCGAGGAAGAACAAACATTCTACTTGCGGTGGATGAAATGGGATTAACCGATGGAAACCATTATGAATAAACTCAAACATCTTTGTATCGAACAAGTCATAGGCTCTTTGTACCTCAACACCTTGTAAGACTTAACATTATGATCAGGTTCCCCTAGCACGGAAAACACCTAGCATTGTCATCGAAATCAGGAGAGCTATCTGCGGTGAGAAACACCCAAAGCAAGAATCTTAACCGATTAAAAATCCATCAAACAGGAAAGCAACTGAACACCAGGCATGGGGATTACATCAAATTGCTTCTTACTTTTTCTATCTCTGTTGACAAGCAAGGTTGCTGAAAAGGAAACTCCAGGAGGAGGTGCCTTTGCAGATCACTCTTGATTACTGTCTGGCAGAAGATTCTGGCGAAGTCACACAGAATTTGTAATGCTCTAGGGATTCGAGCAATGCAAATGGTGCAATGCTCAAGATAGACAATGTCTTGCTTATCCCTCGTTCGGGAGCCCCAAGCAACTTCAAAGACTTGCAAATCCAACATCACGACCAGGTGCCCCAGAATAGAACTCACACTTAGTGTCATCATCATCAAGCAGAGAATCCATAGACATCAACACAGTACGGAGCTTAACCAGTTGCAAATAAAGCAAACATAGAAGCTACTGAGCATAAGATACGTCCTTATAAATACCCCCAGTTGATATTTCTTCTTGGTCACCCCACAAAGTTGTTTCATGAATGATCTTGGAGCATACAACAGCGACAAACCAAGTCTGTGAGTCTGGAGAAAGTACCAAATCTGAATAAGAGACCCTTGATCTTGAACACTTGTTATGCATGAGATGTATGAGATGCATGATATGAATGCAATGCCATGTTCATTCGATTTCCAAGGAATCCTCATATTTTTATTTTTTTAGAAAGCAAGAGATGGAAAAGCTCAACACGAGGCTTAAAGATATGATTCCTTGGAAATGAAAGGAACATGTATGCTAGTTATATTTTGTACATCATTTTTGGAAAGTAAATATGCAATGATGCAAAATGGTGGGAACCAAAATACTGGATATATCCGATGAAGCCGAGAAATCACACGGCACAAGTTCAAAGGTTCGGCATGGTTTCGGACCACCACACAAACCACAAGTCACCAACGGAACAAGTTACCATCGTAACCAGAACATATAGTCACCAACACACTGGAATAGAACATAGATTACCACTCGAACGAGAGCCATAGTACCCCATGAGCAGGAACCAATAGTACACTCGAACAAGATCATCGGTAACCCACGAACAAGAACCATGGTAACAACCCTCGAACGAGAATAGCGGTAACCCAGGAAAAAGAACAGCGGTAACCCACGAACGAGGATAGCGGTAACCCACGAACAAGAACCATGGTAACAACCCTCGAACGAGAACAGCGGTCACCAACAATGTACCTGTTAAGCAATGATTGATTCCCGCCCCACTCACGGGTAAAATCTAGGCCAGGGTAGATAAAAAAGCCAACAGAGGATCGAATGTAGGCGTTATCATACGATATTGTCTCATTCCACCAAGCTCTGCCCGTGGATACGTGATAAGATCAATCAGGCATACGCCTTCTGTCCGTCACGGCCACTCTAGTCCTAGTTCCTATGGTATCACTCATGACATGGGTATTGGGTCTTTTACCTCTAGAAACACCCACCCACAGATAGAAATCCAGACAATCCAGAATATGATGCAGAAAAGTAAAAGTGCACATAGAATGCAATGCAAACAGGTAGATACGCAAAGTAGTAAAACACCCAATGATAAACACACAAGCGCTAGGATCGACCCGCTAAGTCCGGACCCGCAATAGGTCGAAACGTCCCCAGCAGAGTCGCCAGCTGTCGCTACCGCAAAAATTAATAGAGTGGCCACTAACATATTTATCCTGAAAAGGAAGGGAATGCCAGCAAACCACCAAAACAAAACAACGGTCTCACGACCAGATAAAAAGGGTAAGGGAGTCGGTTACGCGAGGGGAAGGTATTAGCACCCCTCGCGCCCATCGTACTCGATGGTATCCATGCTAATGTCTAAATCTATGGGTGTGTAACAAATCTACGCTAATCTGGACTAAAATGAATGCAGAATGTAGGGAAAAGAAAGGATTGTGGTTGCACGGGCCCTATCCCGCTGCCTACGTATCTGTTTTGCAAAATCAGAGCTACTGTAGCTCGGCTAACTAGTTTCTGTTTGTTTTGTGTTTTTTAGGTGAACGAGTTACATTCACACTCCGCTGCTCGACCTTTGGAGACTTATGCTGGGAATGGAGCGGAAATAACAAGTTCTTAAGAAAAGAAAATCAAAGAGTTTGGTTTGTGGTTTAAAGAATACATGAGGAAAACCTAAGCTAAGGGGAAAAGCTTGCTACCTAATGTTATCATACAAAGGGTACAAGTCTAAACTAAACTAGAAACCTACGGGGAAAAGGCGAAAGCAAACAATAATATCACACAAACGAGCTCCGCTCGTAAAGCAAACAAAACCAACGGTACTGACCGAATGGTAGAAAAGCGGTCCCGCCATAGCCAAGGGGAGCAACTCAACCCAAGTCAACCAAGCATTAGACCTCGCGAAAATGATCGGGCCATAGACAAGAGGAGCGGATCCTTCTCAGCAACCAAGCCTTCACGGATCTGAAAGGAAAACGGTGCGTGCGTACACCGAGCATTAACGTCGGGCAACGCGAGCTATAGGAAAGGCGGGGGTCCGGCTGCATGAACCTTTTTCCTGACATACTCGATAACAAGATCTTGTGCAAGTTCAGAAGCAAGCAACGCGTAACGTGCTTATACTGAACATACTCGATGAGACTAGGCGGAGGTTGATTACTAACCCTTTTCGCGTGCCTTCCATGAGGACTTAACGGAGTGCCATATAGGACTTATTACACCGTGACTCCCTGCCGCAAAGCACAAATGTAAACATACCAACAAAAACAGAGCCTCTTTCGAGGGCTTGGCCAGATGATGGTCTAGGTCCTACTTCTCATGTTAAAGGATGATGCGGAAAGAGGTAACAGGGACCAGGAGACAATACCGAATGGATAGCAAATCCGCAATGAGCTAGCAAGCGTAAGCAGAGAAGTCCGAAATACTTCGCGTAAGCCATCATCAAGCAAAGCGAGTCAGAAAGCGTCGTCGTGAACATAAATCACGAGCGACATGTCGTACACGTCGAGCATAACCACACAAACCGGCAAGAAAACACAAGCCAGACAATACAAGAGTATACATCTCAATGAATGAGAGATCAGATGAATCGATCGGAAATATGTTCGTGTCCCACAAATAAAATGGAACACGACGCAAATCAATCGCAGCGGAAGAATTCGTGTCCCACAAATAAAGTGGAACACGAAGCAAGTGAAATCGCAATCGAAGGCTCTCTCGAAGTACCTCGCATATCTCAGCAAACAAATCAGTAGTAACAAGGAAGCACGCTATAGAAAATACTAGCAATTAAGTTCTTAGTAAATCCTAAACAAGATTAAATTGTTTTTCATGACATCTTCTAAAAGTAATAGAACAAAACTATCTACAAAACATCTAAATTCTAACAAGCAAAAGATTACATGTTTTTGGTTATTTTTTATCAATGCGAGAAAGCTAATCAAACATCATATTTTTTATAGCATTTTATCAAAGAATTAAAACTAAACAATATAACAAAACACTTAAATTCTAAAAAGCAAAATATATGTTTTTATTATCTAAAAAGAATAGGAAAAAAATCTAAGTGAAATGAAATTAATTCTAACATGAAACAACATGGAGTCAGGGGGTAAAATTTGGATATATGGTGTTGCAAAGAGTAATCTGGGCGCAGGCCCAGTTCATGGTGGCCCAACGACTGTTTTTATTCAGTTTTTCTATGTTAAAAAAAAAGGTGACACAGGCCAAAGTGTAGGTGTGTTAACAGCAAATCGGTGGCCCAAGAAGTTCATTGATCCAATCCATACTCTCATGATTCAAATTTCAACTCAAACCATATGTCAATCTAATTTCCTATTAATGTTAATTAATTATCAGATTTTTATTCAATTAACAAACAATTAAACTATCAATTAAACATATTAAACTCACATTAATCTCAATTAAGCTCAATTAAACTAAAAACAAAATGAAGAAAGGAATTAGGTTAGAGTTTTGTGACCATTGAAATGTCTCAGAACTTCTCCTTCTTCACGTGAACGGCGAAGCACCGACTACGCGATTTCTCCATCTTCGACGGACCTCTGTTCGCCACCGTGAATAATGCAGAACCTCGCCGTTCTCGCCTCACTCTCATCCTCGCTCAGCTCGCAAACTCCATCTCAGATTCAATGAGCTCAACGGCGCCGAACCTCAGGCACTTCCTTGACTTCAGAGTTTTCTCTCCAATCATACATTCAGAACCGGAAATCCTTCTTAGCACAGAGTTCAGGTACGAATTATTGAGTCAGAATTCTCCTTCTCCTCTTACCGCTTCAGATCCTCTCTCGATCTCGTCTCTCTCGTGATTGTCTTTGTTGTGCTCATTCCGCTGTAGTTGATGCGAAGGTGTTGTGTTGTTGCAGTGCGTTAAATCCAAACGCTGATGATGCGTTGATGAGAGCATGAGGAGAAGACTCAGTGATTGAGGATTTGCAATTTTGAATGTTCTCGAGGTCGTGCGATGATGATTGACGCAAATTGTGAACCAGATTGTGTTGAAGGTGAATGGAGAGAGTGATTTGAAGTGTGAATTCTGAAGATTGCTGAGTTGATTATTACGTGAAGGTTCAGAGAGATATTCCTCGATTGAAAGAACTTTCGTTACGGTCAGTTATCCCTTCCTGTTACTCTCCTCCGAACTGTTGTTGGATGTTGTGAGGATGATGATTGTTGAATGAAGCGTGAGGATGACGATTGTTGTTGTGATCGGAAATTATCGCAAAGAATCAGACTGCAATTTCTTGAAGATTGCTGATGCTGCAAAGTGAAGGTGAAGAGAAGAAGATGAAGATTCAATTTTCTGTTACAGGTTCATGAGGAGAGTTTTATTTTTGGTGATGGTAAGAATTGAAGAAGAGAAAATTCAGAGAGATTCATGTTCTTGTGTTGAAGATTCAAGATGATCAAGATTGAAGATATGGTGAAAGAGATTCAGAGTGTGATGATTGGCTATGGAGGATTCGGTTATGGTGATGAAGATCTAGAGAGGTTCGATTGAAGGTTCAAGAGCGGTGATTGATGAATTCTCTTAGAGTTTTTCTTCTTCTCAACTTTGTTATGTTTCCATGAGTTTGTTACCTCTCTTCTCAGGTTTCTGATTTTTTCGTGAATTATGTTGCGTTCCCCTTATCTCCGTCTCTGTTATGTGGTTTTATTTGGTTTTTGTGATGCTAAAGCAGCAACTCGTTTTTGTGTGAAGTGCAGGCGGTTCGGTTTCGGTCTTTTTCTGAGCTTGTGTCATGGCCATGGTTCAAATATGCAGCAGATTTACTTAGTATTGGCTGCCAATAGCATGGTCGCAAATTTCTTGGATTGAGCCGACATAGGTGATGCTTTGGTCAGTTATGAACGATTGGATGTGCAGCAAGTGCTTTTGTGAAGCTTGGTTTAGAAGAACTTGTAATAGAGCAACATGACATTGGATTAGAAAATTGAGGACAAGTTTCTGGTTTTTTTTTGTTTTTGTAATTTTGTAATGGGCTTGAATGAGTGGGCTTTGTGACTTGTATATTCTTTGTAATGGACCTTGAACAAAGTATAGTGATAAGAAATGACCTGGAATAGTGTAATAGCTTGAATTTTTGTATGAATTTGGATAGAAATTTGAATGGGCCTTTGAATGTAACTTGAATGTGGACATTTTAAATTCCAATTACTCTTGCATTTCAACAATCCACATGAATCTTCTTTTTCAAACTAAGCACACTTAAATCCCGATTCAATCGATTAATTTGAACACACATTTTGAATTCATAGCATTAAGTAATCTCTTGGATGAGTGTTCCCAAATAACAATTCCAACTTACCCTTCACTTCTTAAAACCTTAACTTCCATCTTCGATCCAAATCAACTTATTTTGCAAACAAAGAGTAATAATGATGAGAACAAAAACTTCCTTGATCATAATGAATCCAACAAGTTCATCTCTTATACCATGACTTGCATTGGTATTTCAATCCACCACGACAATAAAGCTCTGAGGAATTCTTGAGGAAGATATGAATCGAAGCACATAAGAACTCCTCAACATGAAATCCAATGAAGCTCAGTTGAATTAACAATTGCACGCACCTTAAAAGAAACTCTTTATTATTTTTCTTGATTTTTAAGCGACGAAATAAACGTCCTTGATAACTTATAGCATAGAGAAAGAGGGCAAATTTTGGGGTGCAACAGGGTAGAAGGGTATAGTGGTCATGGAGTCACATCGCTAACCTCGCCCCAAGGTAAACTAAGGATAAGGATTTTTGTACCTGTAGAACGGGTTCTAGGGGTCTCAGAGCTTTTGCTCAATCTTAAAGATACGTTGACTGGTATCTTCAAGAGAGTTTTCTCTGAGTGTAGTATCTGCATGACAATTACTTTCGTAATCACCGCTCTACGTCCAAATAGGCTTTAGGTGGGGTTAAAGTGTTTTTAGGTCCTCCTGGTATAAATCAGTCTCGAAACACATTGGCGCAGTTAATCACAACCAGCCAGGCTAATCCCAAGAGTAGGTTTGGGAACCAAGATTAGAGGATTTCACTGAAGAGACATCCTCCATCCTATCTTAGGTTGCACTCAAATTCGGGTATAGGATTTCTCACCACAAGGGGGAATCAACCCTTTCCTGATACAGAACATAAAAAATAAACAACTATAAATGCAAAAAACACATGATATGACACGGAGGTTAGGCAGGACCTCTCTTGTTTGAGGGGGAATTTGGCATCCCTAATTCCTCATTGGGGTTGGACCAGCACAAGTCAACCATCGGTTTGGATGAAAACCAAGGTTATTACTTGTCCCCAGCAGAGTCGCCATTTTTCTGTGGTGTCGTTTTTTTACCTCCCCGTTTCACTTGGGAGGATGGCACGCTAAACCCTTCACGCGAAATTTGGAGGGAGAGAAGCGTCCTAGAGGGATGAATTTTATTTCAGTTCTTCCTACGATAGCACACGAACTTTTTAATTATCCTACGAGGAGGAAGGGGAAAAAGATCTCAAATAAACCCTAGGAGTTTGCTAAGTGTGGGGATTCACCTAGACTAGAAATTCTGGAGTCCGGGAGGTCGGTTATACATAGGGAAGGTTTTAAGAACCCTACATATCCGTAGTACTCTACGGGAACCTTCTCTGTGTCTATGTGTTTGTGTTTGCTAATTGATTGGGAAAGTTTCTCCTTTATGTTAGGAGAGAGAATTGAATTGAAAGACAGACTGATTGACTATTTTTGGTTTTTGAATAGCTCGCTGAGATTCTTTGTGAATCTCATGCCTACATATCCCTAATGGAAGTCAGAGCTTTTTGTAGTTCGGGGAACTAATTATGGAAATGAATTGTTTTTGGGTGCCTTGCTTGAATCTCAAGGTTGAAGCTTGAATTAAATCTCTGTTTACAGTTAAGAGATGTGAAGTCATCTCTACAGAGAGGTATTTCTACTATTCCACCACAAACATTTAAAGTGACGGAAAAGATGAATTCATTTCATTAAGAGAGGGACCTTATTTAGATGTACAAGTATACCAGTCACGTGTCTCTTGAATAAAAGAAAGATTATTGACCAAATTAGGGAAAGTTACACAAGTCTGGGTATGTGCCAGAGCATGCCTTTCAAAGTCCTAAATGGGAGAATGTTTGAAATTAAAATGTTTGTTTGTTTGTTTGTTTGGATGTGGTGAAATAGGAAAAATATCTCTCTATAGAGATAAGTCATGTCTATTTACTGTTTGAAAGATTTGATTTTTAGCTGGCTTGTATGAGGCCCAAGCTTGAGGCTTAAAAGGTTTTTTATTGACTCTAGAAGATGACTCCACTGGGAATTGACTTTGACTGAGAAAATTTATGTTTTGTATGAAGCTCAAAATTGAGGCTGACTCTAGTTAGAGAGTGTTTATTCTGTTTTGATTGAAAGGTTTATTTAGTGTTTTGTACAAAGTCCAGAATTGTGGCTGACTCTACCTAAGGAGACTCTATTTTGTGCCTTGTATGAAGCTCAAGGTTGTGGCTAACTGTTGAGGAAACTGAGTATGGATGACTCTATTTTGTGTGCATTGTACAAAGCCGAAGGTTGTGGCTGACTCTCTAGAGAAAGGACTAAAAGGTGTTAGAACAAGATTTGTTCTGATCAATTATCTTAGTTTTGATGATAACAATAATATGAATTTTGCTTAAGATAATATGGTACTCTAATCCAATGCAATTTCCTTTTCAGGAAATATATAAAGAGTATGCATAATTCAGCGCTCAGAAGCTTTGTCTCAAAGGGTTCAGCATGCAACATCAGAACATGGTCTGGCAAGACATCAGAAGATGGTCGAAGCAGAATCAGAACATGGGTCTATGGAAGCATCAGAAGAACATGAGATCAGAAGCACTGAAGTTCTGATGGTATCACGCTCAGAAGCACTTCAAGGTCAGAAGATCAGAAGATGCTTTGCACCAAGCTGTTTGACTCTGATGATATTCAAACGTTGTATTCACAAACATCAGATCAGAAGGAAGTACATGTGGCAGGCTACGCTGACTGACAAAAGGAACGTTAGAAGCTATTAAAGGCAACGTCAGTAGACACAGCGTGAACAAGGCTCGAGGTAGTTGACAAAAGCGTATAACATTAAATGCGATGCTGTACGGAACACGCAAAGCATTAAATGCACTCAACGGTCATCTTCTCCAACGCCTATAAATATGAAGTTCTGATGAGAAGCAAGGTTAACGACTCTGAACAAAACAACTCATATTAACTTGCTGAAACTCTGTTCTATTCAAAGCTCAGAATCTTCATCTTCATCAAAGCTCACTACATTGCTGTTGTAATATATTAGTGAGAATAAGCTTAAACGATAAGAGAAATATCACAGTTTGTGATTATAGCTTTTAAGAAGCAATTGTAATACTCTTAGAATTGATTACATTAAGTTGTAAGTAACTAGAGTGATCGTGTGGATCAGAATACTCTAGGAAGTCTTAGAGGTTATCTAAGCAGGTTGTAACTAGAGTGATGGTGTGGATCAGAATACTCTAGAAAGTCTTAGAGGGTATCTAAGCAGTTGTTCCTGGAGTGATCAGTGTGTGATCAGAAGACTCTGGAAGACTTAGTTGCTGACTAAGTGGAAAACCATTGTAATCCGTGCGATTAGTGGATTAAATCCTCAGTTGAGGTAAATCATCTCTGCGAGGGTGGACTGGAGTAGTTTAGTTAACAACGAACCAGGATAAAAATAACTGTGCAATTTATTTTTATCGGTCAAGTTTTTAAAGCTACACTTATTCAAACCCCCCCTTTCTAAGTGTTTTTCTATCCTTCAATTGGCATCAGAGCGCCGGTTCTAAGGTGCAAGCACTTAACCGTGTTTAGAAAAGATTCAGGAAGAGAAAAACGCTTCAGTAAAAGATGGCTGATGAAACTGCAAAGTCTACATCTACATCTGGCTCTGCTGAGCAACACAACGGTAACAATGGTTATACTAGACCGCCGGTATTTGATGGTGAAAACTTTGAATACTGGAAAGATAAAATGGAAAGTTACTTTCTTGGTCTAGATGGTGATCTATGGGATCTTCTGATGGATGGTTACAAACATCTGGTAAATGCCAGTGGCGTAAAGCTGACAAGGCAAGAAATGAGCGATGATCAGAAGAAGCTTTTCAGGAATCATCATAAATGCAGAACTGTTTTGCTGAATGCTATCTCTCATGCTGAGTATGAGAAGATATCTAACAGGGAAACGGCCTATGACATATATGAGTCCTTGAAAATGACTCATGAAGGAAATCCTCAAGTCAAGGAGACTAAAGCTCTTGCTCTAATCCAGAAATATGAAGCCTTCAAGATGGAGGATGATGAAGACATTGAAAAGATGTTTTCAAGATTTCAAACTCTTACTGCTGGATTGAGAGTTCTTGACAAGGGATACACCAAGGCTGATCACGTAAAGAAGATCATCAGAAGCTTACCCAGAAGATGGGGTCCTATGGTGACTGCATTTAAGATTGCGAAGAATCTAAATGAAGTCTCTTTGGAAGAGCTGATCAGTGCCCTGAGGAGTCATGAAATTGAACTGGATGCAAACGAGCCTCAAAAGAAAGGTAAGTCTATTGCATTAAAATCCAATATCAAGAAATGCACTAACGCTTTTCAGGCTAGAGAAGAAGATCCTGAAGAATCAGAATCTGAAGAAGAAGATAAACTGTCCTTGATCTCCAGAAGGCTAAATCAACTCTGGAAGAACAAGCAAAGGAAGTTCAGAGGCGTCAGAAGTTCAAAGAAATTTGAACGTGGAGAATCTTCTGATGACAGAAGATTTGACAAGAAGAAGGTCATGTGCTATGAATGCAATGAGCCTGGACACTTCAAGAATGAATGTCCAAAACTTCAGAAGGAAAATCCCAAGAAGAAGTTTCATAAGAAGAAAGGTCTTATGGCAACCTGGGATGAGTCAGAAGATGATTCAGACTCTGAAGATGAGCAGGCTAACTGTGCGCTGATGGCGACAGAAGATGACGGATCAGAATCTACATCAGAATCAGATTCTGAAGAGGTATTTTCTGAACTTACTAGAGATGAGTTAGTTTCCAGTCTAACAGAACTTCTGGAATTCAAGTCTCAGATTAGTCTCAAATACAAAAAGCTGAAAAAGCTATTTGAATTTGAAACAAAGAAGCTTGAGTTGGAGAATTCTGAATTAAAAGAAAAACTTTTAAAATTATCCAATAATGTTGGATCTCCTTCTGATTCAGAAAAATCCACTCCTAGTCTAAACCATATTCTGAAAGAATATGATTTAAGTTTCAGGAAGTTCTTATCTAGAAGTATTGGCAGAAGTCAGCTAGCTTCTATGATATATGCCGTGTCTGGAAACAAAAGAGTCGGCATTGGTTTTGAGGGTGAAACCCCATACAAACTTGAACCTGTTGATGAGATGAAAATCACATACAAGCCATTGTATGATCAGTTCAAGTATGGCCACTCACATGATATTAGGCACACTTCACATGCTCAAAGTTTTCACATTACACACACTAAGAAGCATGTGACACAACCTAGGAAATATCATGAAACTCACATTAAGAATTATCATGCTGTTCCTCCTATTGCTTACAATGTTAAACCCAAGTTCAATCAGAACTTGAGAAAATCTAACAAGAAAGGACCCAAGAAAATGTGGGTACCTAAGGATAAGATTATTCCTATTGCAGATATCCTTGGCTGCAAAAAGGACAAAGCACAACATGTCGTGGTACCTGGACTCTGGATGCTCACGACACATGAAAGGAAGAAGGTCTATGTTCCAAGACCTGGTGCTTAAGTCTGGAGGAGAAGTCAAGTTTGGAGGAGATCAGAAGGGCAAGATAATTGGCTCTGGAACTATAAAGTCTGAAGTTGTTGAGCCAAGAAGCATCGCATCAGAAGCAGAGCTTCTCAGAAGCAAAGAATCTGAAGATCAAGTATCAGCTTCTCTGGAGAATCTAAGCATTTCTGAAGAACCATCTGTCAGAAGATCATCCAGACTCATTTCTGGTCATTCAGAAGATGTCATTCTTGGAAAGAAGGATGATCCAATCAGAACAAGAGCATTCCTTAAGAACAATGCAGACTGTCAATTAGGTCTTGTATCTTTGATCGAGCCAACTTCTGTTGATCATGCTCTAGAAGATCCAGACTGGATAATTGCTATGCAAGAAGAACTGAATCAGTTTACAAGGAATGATGTTTGGGATCTCGTTCCTAGACCAGATGGATTCAATATAATCGGTACAAAATGGGTCTTCAGAAACAAGCTCAGTGAGAAAGGTGAAGTGGTAAGGAACAAAGCCAGACTGGTGGCTCAGGGTTATAGTCAGCAAGAAGGGATTGACTATACAGAAACCTTTGCACCAGTGGCCAGGTTAGAATCTATTCGTCTATTAATTTCATTTGCCACTCAACATAACATCACTCTATATCAGATGGATGTTAAGAGTGCCTTCTTAAATGGTTATATAGATGAAGAAGTTTATGTTCATCAACCTCCTGGTTTTGAAGACTCTATGTCTCCTAATCATGTTTTTAAACTAAAGAAATCGTTGTATGGATTGAAACAAGCTCCCAGAGCTTGGTATGAACGCTTAAGTTCTTTCCTTCTGGATAATGGTTTCACTAGAGGAAAAGTGGACACTACTCTCTTTTGTAAAACCTTTAAAAGGGATATTTTAATTTGTCAAATATATGTAGATGATATTATTTTTGGAACATCTAATGCTACACTTGGAAAGGAGTTTGCTGAGTCTATGCAGGCTGAGTTTGAAATGAGCATGATGGGAGAACTCAAGTATTTCCTTGGAATACAAATAAATCAAACATCAGAAGGAACGTATGTTCACCAAACCAAGTATGTGAAGGAACTTCTGAAGAAGTTTAATCTTCTAGACTGCAAAGAAGCCAAAACTCCTATGCATCCAACATGCATCCTAGGTAAGGATGAGGTAAGTAAGAAGGTAGATCAGAAGTTATACAGAGGTATGATTGGATATCTTCTATATTTGACTGCTTCTAGACCTGACATTCTGTTCAGTGTTTGTTTGTGTGCTAGATTCCAATCAGATCCTAGAGAATCTCATTTAACTGCTGTTAAGAGAATTCTAAGGTATCTGAAAGGTACTACTAATGTTGGCTTAGTTTACAGAAAATCTAAAGAATACAACTTAGTAGGATTCTGCGATGCTGACTATGCTGGAGACAGAATTGAAAGAAAGAGTACTTCAGGAAGTTGCCAATTTCTTGGAAGTCATTTGATCTCCTGGTATAGCAAGAAGCAAGCAACTATTGCTCTCTCAACAACAGAAGCAGAATATGTCGCTGTTGCTGGTTGCAGTACACAGATGCTCTGGATGAAGAGTCAGCTAGAAGATTATCAGATATATGAGAGTAACATTCCTATATTCTGTGATAATACTTCTGCTATATGTTTATCTAAGAATCCTATTCTTCATTCAAAAGCTAAACATATTGAGATTAAACATCATTTCATAAGGGACTATGTTCAGAAGGGTGTTCTATCGTTAAACTTTGTGGATACAGACCATCAATGGGCTGATATCTTTACAAAACCCCTGGCTGAAGATAGGTTTAAGTTCATTCTGAAGAACATCAGTATGGATTTATGCCCAGAATGAGAAGATGAGAAGTTCTTATGTATGAGTATCTTCTGAAATGAAAGTGGATTATTTTTTAATCAGAAGTTCTGATTGAAATCTTTTAGAAATTATGATTCAGTTATTACTAACGTTTCATTGTCTAAGTTGATTCAGAATCTCTTTAAAAGCAAAACAGCTGTAACTGGCTATCCAGATGGTAAACACGTGTTCACTATTCCTGGACAAGCGTGCGTGCAGTTGAGGGGACGTCTACTTAGGTAATTGTGCAAATCACGTCTTTTGTCATTATTATCTCTCCTCACGTCACGTAACATTAAATGCTTTTCATCATTTACTCTCTTTCAGTTTTCTTTTTATATTCTTCAAACGTTTATTTTCCCTCTTATATTTCTCTCACCTTGCATTCAGTTTCTTTTTCGTTCTCTCTCTTTGCATTCATATCATAAACCCTAGCAGTTTCCAATATCTGCAACTTCATCATGAATCCATCGTCAAGCTCTGGGAATCAAGATAATGATCGGAAACAAAAGAGAAAGGCAACTGCTGAACTAGAAACCAAACCAGAAAGAGTAAGGATCACCTATGACCCTCTCAAAGTGAATCCGTTTGAAGCTATGATGTCTGGAAATTACTCTAGACGTGTGTATCAACCCCTTGACGGTACCCCTCAATCACCTCCCTCTTCACGGACCTACACCACCTCTTCCTCCTCATTCATCCTCTCGGAACCACCTTCTTCACCATCTATTATCTCCTCTCCTTCAACCCATCCATCAGATATTTCTTCATCTCTCTCACACCCTTTTCCCACCAGAACACCTAACCCCTACAGTGTTGTTTTTCCCGACTCCAGGTTCGCTGTCAACCCTCCAACCCCTACCACTC
Organism: Vicia villosa; assembly: GCF_029867415.1. Classification (NCBI taxonomy): domain Eukaryota; kingdom Viridiplantae; phylum Streptophyta; class Magnoliopsida; order Fabales; family Fabaceae; genus Vicia; species Vicia villosa. The sequence goes on from NW_026706588.1 coordinate 91,506, forward strand.
AATCATTTCTGGAGCTTTTACATTCTGATGTAAATGGCTGGTTTGAGATTCTGGGTGCTGCTCACCTTAACCATCTGGATGAGTATGCTACAAGCAACCTTTGGGATACCTTTCGTCAGGATTTTCTGGTTAGGGCTACAGACACTCAGAGAAGGATCATGTCTGAAGCTCCTGGTGTTCGTGGTCTTCGGTTGGAAGTTGGTGAAAGCAGCTATCACCATCTCATCAGGAACAGAAGAGTTCTTGAGGAGAAGATACCTGCAGATGAGTTGGAAGAAGAAAATCTCTGCATAGACATCGTGGTGTGGAGACCATGGTTTCCTGTGCTGACTGGAGATTTTCAGTGGCTGTTTAACTGGTTCAGAATGAACCCTTCTGAAAAAGCACCTCACATGGTCTTTCCAGTAGTGGTTTATCCTGCTGAAGTTGCTGGTCCTACTCCTCCAACAAACCTAGCAGCTATTCTTCAAGCGTTGGAAGTTGGAACTTCTGAGCTGCCTGAACCAGAATATGCTAAGGCTACTTCTGAGTCAGACTCAGATGAGGAAATGGAAGATGCACAAGCTGAAGATCTTCTAGAAGATCACCCTGCTGAGATTGCTGTCCCTTTTGGCAGAAATTCTGGTGCCTCTTCTTCTGGTGAATCCTCAGCTCTGATGGAGACCTTGGAAGCTCTTCATCAGAATCAAGCTATGCTGGCTTCTCGTTTGGACGCGCAAGAAGTAGCCAATGCTGAGTTTCGCTCCTTCATGGCAAGGCAAGCTACAAGCACTGACGGGATTCATGATGTTCTGGCGCGGATTTTGCGTAGGCTAGGATCTTAGTCCTTTGGTCTTTGTAGTTTTCTTTCCTTGTTGCATCTGTTTTCCTGCATTCCTCTTTTGTAATCTTTCTTGTTGAAATCAATGAAAAGTTATTTGTGTTTCTTTCCTTTTGTCTCTTGCTTTGCATCTGAATCTTTTATGCTTTTTGATGTTATGACAAAAAGGGGGAGAAAATATATGATAAATGATCTGATTAATATTATCAGTTACCGAGTAAAAAGCTCCCACACATTTACTAACAAGAACTGCAAGTTCTATATGGTTTAAGTGTTTTGCAGGTATAAAGAAGTGAAGAGAATCTTCAAAGCAAACACAAGAAGCAAAACCATAAGAAGCGTTATTCTGTAAAAAGAATAAGCTCATGGAAACTGAAGCTAGCTGAGTGCTATCAAGCTTCAGAATCAGAAGCACTGATAATAGAATTTGATCCATATTTGTCTATTTGTTCTGACAAAATTCTATTTGCTCTGATACATTATTTTTAGCCTATATGGCTCTGATACATATTTTGTGTTCTAATATACATTTTATGTTCTGACTCGTTCATGCTGACTTTTGTCGTTTAGTTTTGTTCTGTAACATTTCAGGATGTAGAGATGCTCTGATGATGCTCTGGTACATTCAACAATGTTCTGATACAAATCTAGCATGAAGTGATGTTGGTAGAAATTCAAAGCTCTGAAGCTATCCGAGGGAAGCAGAAATCAGAAGCTGTGAATGTTCTAAAGATCCAGAAAACTCAAGCTCTGAAGCTGTCCTAAATGGAAGCAGAAATCAGAAGCTGTGAATGTTCTGAAGATCAAAGAAATTCAAGTTCTGAAGCTGTCCTAGATGGAAGCAGGAATCAGAAGTTGTGAATGTTCTGATGATTAAAGAAATTCTAGTTCTGAAGCTGTCCTAAACGGAAGCAGGAATCAGAAGCTGTGAGTGTTCTAAGGATCTAAAGAAATTCAAGTTCTGAAGCTGTCCAATGGAAGCAGAAGTCAGAAGCTATGAATTCTCTGAAGACAGAAGCTTATGTGATCGTCTCTACCGAAATAATCAGGGAAGTCTTTTATTAAAGTTCTTCGAGTATTTATTTCAGGGGGAGATTATTTATCTCAGGGGGAGATTGTTAATCTCAGGGGGAGACATATTCACATGCTTATGCTATAGCTGTGTAATTTGTCTTTTGCCGACTGCTCTTTCTGATCGCAAATTCATATCATTTATATATGTTTTTGTCATCATCAAAAAGGGGGAGATTGTTAGAACAAGATTTGTTCTGATCAATTATCTTAGTTTTGATGATAACAATAATATGAATTTTGCTTAAGATAATATGGTACTCTAATCCAATGCAATTTCCTTTTCAGGAAATATATAAAGAGTATGCATAATTCAGCGCTCAGAAGCTTTGTCTCAAAGGGTTCAGCATGCAACATCAGAACATGGTCTGGCAAGACATCAGAAGATGGTCGAAGCAGAATCAGAACATGGGTCTATGGAAGCATCAGAAGAACATGAGATCAGAAGCACTGAAGTTCTGATGGTATCACGCTCAGAAGCACTTCAAGGTCAGAAGATCAGAAGATGCTTTGCACCAAGCTGTTTGACTCTGATGATATTCAAACGTTGTATTCACAAACATCAGATCAGAAGGAAGTACATGTGGCAGGCTACGCTGACTGACAAAAGGAACGTTAGAAGCTATTAAAGGCAACGTCAGTAGACACAGCGTGAACAAGGCTCGAGGTAGTTGACAAAAGCGTATAACATTAAATGCGATGCTGTACGGAACACGCAAAGCATTAAATGCACTCAACGGTCATCTTCTCCAACGCCTATAAATATGAAGTTCTGATGAGAAGCAAGGTTAACGACTCTGAACAAAACAACTTATATTAACTTGCTGAAACTCTGTTCTATTCAAAGCTCAGAATCTTCATCTTCATCAAAGCTCACTACATTGTTGTTGTAATATATTAGTGAGAATAAGCTTAAACGATAAGAGAAATATCACAGTTTGTGATTATAGCTTTTAAGAAGCAATTGTAATACTCTTAGAATTGATTACATTAAGTTGTAAGTAACTAGAGTGATCGTGTGGATCAGAATACTCTAGGAAGTCTTAGAGGTTATCTAAGAAGGTTGTAACTAGAGTGATCGTGTGGATCAGAATACTCTAGAAAGTCTTAGAGGGTATCTAAGCAGTTGTTCCTGGAGTGATCAGTGTGTGATCAGAAGACTCTGGAAGACTTAGTTGCTGACTAAGTGGAAAACCATTGTAATCCGTGCGATTAGTGGATTAAATCCTCAGTTGAGGTAAATCATCTCTGCGGGGGTGGACTGGAGTAGTTTAGTTAACAACGAACCAGGATAAAAATAACTGTGCAATTTATTTTTATCGGTCAAGTTTTTAAAGCTACACTTATTCAAACCCCCCCTTTCTAAGTGTTTTTCTATCCTTCAAAAGGGTATTAATCTTTTGACATAGAAGAGGATGTTTATCTGCCTTGTACAAAGCCCAAGGTTGTGGCTATTTTATGGGGAAAAGATCCTAAAGGTTATGAATCTTTGACACATGGTGTAATACGGTGAACTGGCATTATTCGAAATGTTGCGGATAGCAAGAGTCGCCACCGACTTTTATTTTATCCAATTAGGAAAGGCTAAAAGAACAGGAAAGACCTTTTGAAAAGATTTTGAGTTCGGGGGGTAAGTTATACAAGGGGAAGGTGTAAGGCACCCTTTGTATCCATGGTTATCCATGGGCTCTTAATTGCTTAGCTCACTATGTTTGAAATGTTTGAATTGTTTGAAACAATTTTCGAAAGAAGAACTTTAGCTTGTAAATAAGCGTAGTCTTTTTGAATTTGATTTGGAAAAGAGGTGTAAAAATTAATTTGAATTAGAGCAAGCAATTAGTAGCAACTACCCTAAGTTTGAAAAAACGTTCTTTTAGCTTTTCAGGCGAAAGGATCTATCCATACCATGAGAGGGTAGGAAGTCTTTCAATTGGATGTAAAGGGTCATCGAGGAAGTATCGTTCGCCATAAAACTGTTCCTACCATATAGAGGGTAGGTAGTCTAAGGGAAGGATTATAATAGTCATTTAATCTTTTTGGCATCATGCGAGGATACCTTAGCAATTGGGACGATTATTCTGTATAAGGCAACCTCGAGGGAGTTTCAATAATTTTGAAGGCAACATTGCTTTAGGTATCCTCGGAATTAAGGGACTTTGACTATTTAGCATACTTAAAGGCAACAGGTTTGTAAGGCAACAAGCAACAAAGGCAACAAGAGGGATTACCCTAAAGGTGTGTGGGTGCAACAATCACGTGATTAAGTTCGATTATTTATCTTGCAATTAATTATCCTACTTTTGTTAAAGGCTTGCACTCCCTAAGATTACTAACCACGCAGTTTAAAATTGCAGAAATTAAAGGCAGAAAAATAAAAATCTACGCTATTACAATAAACACATGCGGGGAAGGGGAAATAAAAGACAGAAAATAAGAGGGAACAATAATTAAGATAAACCCTTGAATGCCTTGATTCCTCAAACTCTCAATCGACTCTGAAATTAAAAAGAAAATAGACAAGGGTTAGTGTAAGAGGGATTCATTCACTGTTCGAGGCAACCCTATTTTAGGCAAAGACAAAAAGAAAAAGAAATAGAACTTAGCTTTTGTTTTGACGGCGCGTAGTCGGAGGATACTGGGGTAACCCTAAAAAAATTTGCACAAAAGAAAAATAATTTTAGTGTATGAATGATCTACAAACCCTAAAAAGGTTTACAAACCCTACCCTAAACCTGACAAGTTTATTTAAGAAAACTTATTGCGACCTAAAAAGGTTTGTAAGGCTAAAAATGTGTAAATGGATTACACCTACCTGAAGATTCTAAGGTTTATAAATAAATCGAATTTAACAAACCAAAAAAAATTAATTGATTAAAAACACATGCAAAAATAATAATTTTTATGGTTTAAAAACAATTATTAATAAAATCATGGAAAAATCGAGTTTTCGATAAATAATTATAAAAATAATATTATGAGAAAATAATTTAGTAAATGCTAAGAAGTTTAGAAAAAAATTTAAATAAAAAAGAGAAAAAGAAAATAAATAAAAGAATAATTAATAAGACAAATAAATAAAAAATAGGAAACTTAGCTGGGTATGGGATTTTGTGTGGTCCCTTTACTGAGGGTGTACGTGGTCCTGCAGATCCTGGTGCTTGGATCTAATTTTGTGATGATCGGATGGTGGAGATGTCGAGGGCATACCATAAGTGAGAGCACTGGATATGAGAATGTCTACAAATAATTAAGCGTAAAAATAAGTTTGTAGGACTCTGGGAGTTGAACCCAGGTCACTTGGATTGGAAACCTTCTGCCTTTGCCACTTGACCTGTAATCGTTTACTGATAGTATATACAAACAACTTATTAAATATTAAAATATGTTATACAATTGAAATTCAAACACCAAGTCAAACGTGGGGTCCAGCTATTCATGCGTTAGCCAATGCGTAGAAGAGAGAGAGCCTATCGTTTTTGACTGGCCAATGGGTGTTTTTGAAGGTGCCACGCACGCAGTTGCTTCTAAACGGCCTGGAAAGTTGGAACCACCACCTACGGCGCAACGGCCTTCTTCTCCGACGAGGGAGATTTCCAAAACCTGCAAAATCGACCAAAAAAAAAAGAAAAAGAGCCACCCAGATCCACTAATACAAGGGCCGCGAGTCTCGTGGAAGCATCCGTTTGTTCTGAAACCGCATGGATGATGATATGTGAAGCTTGGCCGGACTTGTGCCCTAACCATGGCAGGTAATGGTTCATACGTTACAACCCCCATGCGATGGATCAAACCTCCTCTATGATGTCTCAGGACCATATTAGGGATGTTAGTTCAAACAAAAACACCATGGAATGCAAAATACGAACACCACAAGTTTAAAGAAAACTGAAGTTATGATATATGCGTTTCAGGGATACTTGGACATGAATCTGAACTTGTACTTACTCTACCATACCTCAGAAACACGAGTTGCTTCTTGGAAGCTCTTGAGGAAGGTTGCTCTTAGGGTTTCGATGGTGTAGTTCCTTTTGGAAATCTTGGAACAAAAACCCTTATTTCTTGGCTCTCCAAAATTCGCCCCCTTGATCCTAATGTATCACCTATATATAATGCAAGGAAATTAGGTCAAACAAAGAACCAAAAGAAGCCCATGATTCAATAAAATATTTGATTGAAAATAACATGTAAATTTTGATTCAATCTTTCTTAATTGGTTGCAATCTTTCCCAATCAATCCCACATGGTTTTTAAATCAATATTTTCCCCATATTTGATTGAGAAATTAGCCAAAATTATATCTTTCATATTTATCATTATTTCTTCATCAAATTTTGAATTAAAATGAATATAATTCAAAATAAAATAAATAAATAATTTTAATAAGAAAAATATGGCGTGGTAGGCTCTTATATACTTCAATAATATATTTAAAGCCCAAACTTTATCCCATGGGTTCAAAAAATCAAAATTCTTCATTTTGCACTTCATGTATTTTCTCAAAGTTGTCCAACTTGTGCGAGCCATAACTCTCTCATTTTTTATGGTATGGAGATGTTCTAGGACTTTTTGGAAATCCCGAGATGTTTTTTATAAGCCACTTTGGAACATATTTTTTATTTGGAGATTTTATCTTGATGATATTCCTCCTGTCAAAAAACTGCTTTTTTGCGATCTTTTAGAAGGACCTGTAATGTATTAGCTCATATCTCTTAAATGAAGCATTTTTAGCCTTGTCATGTGAGAGGCAAAGTTATAGAGAATTCAATTTCCTTCAAATTGAGCTTTGGATGGAAAATTTATGATGTTTCATGTGAAAGTTATGGCTGGTCAAAGTTCAGTTGACTTTCTTCTATAAACCCAAATTTAGAAACTTTAGGTTTTGTTGATTTCTGAACTTTCCTTGATGAATCATGATCATTACTTGATCAAATGATGAATGATACTTCATAATGAGGATGTTGACCAAAAATCAGAAGTTTTGACTGTAATTTGGCCATATTTTGACTTTTAGGTCAACTAGTTGATTATCGATCGTTTGGCCACTGGATGAGGAATCTTTTGATTCAGAGCTTGAAAATTGATATGAGGATTATTTGAGGCATATAAGAGACCATGGGATGCGCTTGAGGTATCAGAAATTGATTTTACTTTGAGAATATCAAAACCCTTGTTTGAGGGCTGTTGTTTAGGAGAGTGTACAGTCAATCAAATTTTGAGCTTCTGCTATTCGAATGAGCTTGAGTATAAGAATGTGGTGGGAAAATTTTGGGGTATGACAGCTGCCCCTGTTCAATCTTCTTATACCTGAGGATGTAGATTGGCTTGTGTGCTTGTCGGAATCTGAAGGTAGAAGAGGATTGAACACTAGAATACCAAGAAATTTTCCCTTGCTGATGGTGAAGGGACTTTTTGGAGACGGGCTCGAAGATGTCGTCCAAGTGTTGGAAAATATATATGAGACGGGCTTATAGATGCCATCTGATAGATGCCATATGGATATTGGGAGTGTGAAGTGAATTGATTATAGTGACTCTATTGTCATGACTCCATTGTCATATTGTCTTGATTTGATTGTTATGATCGTTTCTGAACTGAATACCGGGATTTAAATATGTGACTCTATTGTTGTGACTCCATTGTCATGGTTCAACTGTTGTGGTTCCATTAAGGTGACTCAGTTGTCAGGATTCCATTATCGTGACTCAGTTGTCGTGATTTCATTATCGTGACTCAGTTGTCGTGATTCCATTATCGTGACTCAGTTGTCGTGATTCCATTATCGTGACTCAGTTGTCGTGATTCCATCGTCGTGACTCAGTTGTCGTGATTCCATCACCGTGACTCAGTTGTCGTGATTCCATCACCGTGACTCTGTTGTTGTGATTCTATTATCGTGACTCAGTTGTCGTGATTCCATTATCATGACTCTATTGTCTTCATTCCATTACTGTGACTCAGTTGTCGGGATTCTTGGATCGTGTCTATACCGTTCGTGAGGATAGAATTAGACCCTTGAAGGTTGATCGTGTCAGTACCGTTCGTAGCAACTGAATTAGAATGAGAAGGTAATTGCGTCTACACCGTTCGGGATGATAGAATTAGATCTTGTAAACAGAATACCATAACGGGTCATACATTAGACCATATATGATAGAGGACGTCAGAACGGGTCATGCATTAAACCATATCTGAAGGAAAATATTAGATCATATCTGTTGGAGGGTGTCAGAACGAGTCATACATTAGACCATATCTGAAGAAGGATACCAAAACGAGTCGTGCATTAGACCATATCGGGAAGTAGGACATCAGAACGAGTTATTCATTAAACCATATCTGAAGGAGAATACCAGAACGAGTCATACATTAGACCATATATGAGGAAGGATACCAGAACTAATCGTACATTAGACCATATTTAGAAGTAAGACATCAGAACGAGTTATTCATTAAACCATATCTGAAGGAGAATACCGGAACGAGTCATACATTAGACCATATCTGATGAAGGATGCCAGAACTAGTTATTCATTAAACCATATCTGAAGGATAATGCCAGAATGAGTCATACATTAGACCATATCTACATGAGAATGCCGGAACGGGTCATACATTAGACCGAGTCATACATTAGACCATATCTGTCTGAGAATACCAAAACGAGTCATACATTAGACCATATCTGATAGAGAATGCTTGCTTGTTAGAGTTGATAAGTTTATTTGATGAAGTTTTGGAATGTAAAAGGCTTGTCAGAATTAATCTTCAGCTTGATTATATCTGAGAGGAATGCTTGTCGAGGCGGAACCTGAAAACAACGTTAGAAATATGCAATGTCATGATGCATGTATTATATAGTAATGTATGCAGTGTATGAATATGATGTATGACTAATGCTGTTTGGAGTGTTTTGAGAAAATAAATCTCTGTATTGTTGTGATTCTGATGCCTGATCTTGTCTTGAAGATATGTAGCTGGGAATTTATGATTTCTGCTTGGGGATGATTGATCCTTGATGTACCCTGACTAGGGATGAATAGACCATGTTGGAGGAGAGCAAAGTGTCGGAGAACCGGCAGTGCTGAAGACGTGAATTCCGTTGAGGAGCTAAGTCTTTGTTAGGACGAGAACATTTGAAAGTATCTTCTTAATGATTACTCTGTGGGGGTATAATCCTGTGTAATTGATTTTGTAGGAATATGTGGATGTCTTAAACATTGCCCCCAATGGTTATAGCACTTGCCATTCCTGGACTCACATTGATTGGAACACTAGTGAGTATTGGTCGAAGTGTTGAATATGCCTTGTATATCTTTGCCCCAGCTATTAGGGAATTTTGAAGACATTCGCCTCGCGAGGACTTTATGAGATGTGTACTATGGGTGACATGCCCCTAGTACTTAATATGATGCCCCTGACTGATCGAGAAGTAGCTTCAGATCCACTTGAGCACATGCCTCTGATTGTTTGGTATTTTTGAGAGATTGTTGGAATCTTGACCTGATTGCCCCAGATAGACTGGATAAACCGTGTCATGCCCCTTGCATACATAGGAGACATTGCTTTTGAAATGATTTTGTCTATCGGGAGAACTTTGAGTCATTAGTTATACGCTGTGCAAATTCTTTCTGTTGCTAACATTTGAAATTATGTAGCAGAATATGTTTAATAATGAATTCATGAGATGTAATGCATACGTCTATCTTGAGTTTTTTTGAAAAACGTTAAACAGGAGATGTAAAGGAGTGATATTTGTAAAAACATGATATTTGTAACAATGTGATGTTTGTAAAAACGTGATATCAGCTCGGCATTTGTGGTAAACCTTAAGGAGTCAGGATACCCTTTTGGTGACAGTATGCTTTCGAACCAACCATGCTTCAATTAGGACTTTCAAGGGTTGTAACGTGGCTTGGTTCACGGTTTAAGAAACAAAGGATAAAGGCTCAAAGTTTATTTGTTCCCATCCCCATCTTCGTGATGTTCTTCGATCCTATGCCCAGTTAACTTTGCATTTAAGTTCTAGCAGAATTTGAAGTCGTAATATTGAAATTTGAAGATGGTTAGAGCACCAGAACTTTTATTTGGACAGACAGTCATCCTCTCTGGTAATACTTTCTTTCCGTCGAGGATTTGTTCTGACCTCCTTTGAAATGTTTTCTTTTGTCGATCCTTTTTTACTTTGTTATCCCTAACTTTTGCCTGAACTGTTTATTTTGAGATTACTGTCAGCGGGATGTTTTTGATTTTTGATAAGTCTCCTTTATAGGTTTTGACTTAACAGCGTTTTCTTTTTGGTGGATATTGACTGCCTGACTTAATGGTTGCGGGAACCCATCATTATTCGTGTAGACAACGCTAAGATAATTGAGTTACTGAGTAACTACCCTACCCTAGGTTATGATTAAGGGTTTTAAATTGTGCAAGAAAGAAAACTTCTACTCCTTAGGCTCAAAGGGGTTGACGAGGGATTAACATCCTTATATCTCCACTGTTTAAGAATTGAAACAATGCCTGTACATCATCAGCATAGTCTGTTCAAAAGCATCACTGTATGAGGTTGCGGCATCGTCTTCGTCATCCTCCCTCAAAAGGCTTACAGCTTTAGCAGGAGTTGAGTATCATAAAACAGATGCAAAGTAAAGACGCAATTTAAAATGAGTGATAGCGAAGTAAATTATTCAAGACAAACATATGCAATGCACTGATGATGATTATTAAAACAGATAATGTCTATCATGAGTCAAATGTTTAAACAAACAGAAAAGAACTTGCAAATGAAAGTAGATCTAATGATCCAAAAGTTCGTCCGTCTAGACGTCAGTCAGTCTTGTCATGACTCGGCATAGGAGCGGTGATCACCACAGGAGTTTCGGGAGGGTTGAATTTGATTTCCCCATTATCGAATAGACCTTGAATCTTATTCCTCAATGTCCAACAATTGTTTGTGTAATGTCCAGGAATGTTGGAATGGTACGCGCACCTCGCATTGAGTTTATAGCCAGAGGTGTTAGAATTCTTAGGAGCATCCCTCGGAGTAATCAATCTGATCTTCAAAAGATGTTGTAATGTTTGAGCCGACGACATATTGATTTTGGTGAATTGACGCTTAGGTGCATCTAGCTTGCGTCGTTGCTGTAGAACTGGTGTAGAGATTCAGAACTGCCCAACAGATTGGTTGCGTTCATTACGGCCTTTCTGGTTGTGCATAACATCAGCTATATGAGGTTCCTCAGGTGAAATGAAATCAATGATCTTGTCATCGATTAAGTCTTGAATCTTATGCTTCAATGGTCCATAATCCTTAGTGTCATGACCAAGGTTGTTCGAACAATAAGCACATCTCACATTGTAATTGTACCCAAGAATAGGAGTGCCTTCAATTCTTCTTTCCCCTTGGCTGAGTTCAGAATCAAAGTTTGGGATCAGATGTTCCGAGCCTGAAGGTGTTTGACTGATTGCTCGAAATCCATTTGTGCTGAAGTAAACAGCAAGAGAGGATGAGATACCTGTTGTGAGAAACCTGTTATGCGATGTTATGAATGCAAATGCAATTCTTTCAAGGTTCTTTAGGAATTTTATTTAGCAATATTGGAAAATGATTTAGTCGCATCTTTGTTTAAAGAACTCTGATTCTTGGATGTTCTTCCATGGGAATCAAGCTCACCATATCGAGTGGGTCATCGCCTCTGATTCGGGATACTTATGATTTTGAAAGTATATGGCTAGAGGAAAATAAATCCTCTTGCCCCTTGATAGGTACCGAGTCTCTGGATGGGAAGGTATGTGGCGAGAGGAAAGTAAATCCTCTTGCCCCTTGAAAAGAGTTCAGTCCTTGATAAGAGCACCTGCAATTGTGCGCCCTAAATTCCTAAGATCCTTGAAAGGGTTAGTTAAATCATGTTATGCTTATGATGTCATGATGTCATGAATGTTATGCGAATGCAGTTCGTTAGGCATAGCGTGAGATAATAAGGGCAAACAAATCCTTTAACAAAACCTGCAAGAAAACAAAGGTTAGTAGCAAACACAAACAAGTCACACAAATGTCCTTAGGTTTAGAGGCTTGCATGAAGTTCGCAGGTAAGTACCCTCCCCACTGAAGTTTAGTTGGTTCAACCTGTCCTATATAAAGATCGGGTTCTAGGGAGCTCATATCATTGACCTTTCTCGAAGGCGTTTATCTCAGTTCGGCAATCGAATCACCAACCAAGAAGGTCCTGAAAGTCCAGTCCATATGAGTGTAGCTTCGAGTATCAACCAACTTCGGTCGGAACCAAAGCCAGCCATCTCGCTACTTTCTAATTGGCCAAAGTCAAGTTCAACTAGGGTTCTAGGGAAAATTAGTGTTTAATGACACACGCAGCAGCCAAGTGTTTCCTCAAGTCGGATCCCAAGGAACACCAGGACAAACCAATGTGTCACACTAACGATGGCCACCATATCAACCACATCAGTATACGCTGTGCAGACTCCTTGGTCTCATGCCATTTACCTAAGGTACTCAGATCCGGGTTAGGATCTTTCACACAAGTAAATACCCAAAACAACCTTTGAAATATAAAGCAGACAAATCAAACAATTAAAGTGAATCCTAAACTCTAAGGTAACCCCTCTTTTAATCGAAAGTATCCCCAGCAGAGTCGCCAGTTCTGTAATACGGTGAACTAACTTTATTCGAAATGTTGCGGATAGCAAGAGTCGCCACCGACTTTTATTTTATCCAATTAGGAAAGGCTAAAAGAACAGGAAAGACATTTTGAAAAGATTTTGAGTTCGGGGGGTAAGTTATACAAGGGGAAGGTGTAAGGCACCCTTTGTATCCATGGTTATCGATGGGATCTTAATTGCTTAGCTCACTATGTTTGAAATGTTTGAATTGTTTGAAACGATTTTCGAAAGAAGAACTTTAGCTTGTAAATAAGCGTAGTCTTTTTGAATTTGATTTGGAAAAGAGGTGTTAAAAGAAATTTGAATTAGAACAAGCAATTAGTAGCAACTACCCTAAGTTTGAAAAAACGTTCTTTTAGCTTTTCAGGCGAAAGGATCTATCCATACCATGAGAGGGTAGGAAGTCTTTCAACTGGATGTAAAGGGTCATCGAGGAAGTATCGTTCGCCATAAAACTGTCCCTACCATATAGAGGGTAGGTAGTCTAAGGAAGGATTATAATAGTCATTTAATCTTTTTGGCATCATGCGAGGATACCTTAGCAATTGGGACGATTATTCTGTATAAGGCAACCTCGAGGGAGTTTCAATAATTTTGAAGGTAACATTGCTTTAGGTATCCTCGGAATCGAGGGACTTTGACTATTTAGCATACTTAAAGGCAACAGGTTTGTAAGGCAACAGGCAACAAGAGGGATTATCCTAAAGGTGTGTGGGTGCAACAATCACGTGATTAAGTTCGATTATTTATCTTGCAATTAATTATCCTACTTTTGTTAAAGGCTTGCAGTCCCTAAGATTACTAACCACGCAGTTTAAAATTGCAGAAATTAAAGGCAGAAAAATAAAAATTTACGCTATTACAATAAACACCCGCGGGGAAGAGGAAATAAAAGACAGAAAATAAGAGGAAACAATAATTAAGATAAACCCTTGAATGCCTTGATTCCCCAAACTCTCAATCGACTCTGAAAATTAAAATGAAAATAGACAAGGGTTAGTGTAAGAGGGATTCATTGACTGTTCGAGGCAACCCTATTTTAGGCAAAGACAAAATAAAATTAAAATAATATTTAAAGAAGAAAAAGAAATAGAACTTAGCTTTTGTTTTGACGGCGCGTAGTCGGAGGATACTGGGGTAACCCTAAAAAAATTTGCACAAAAGAAAAAGAATTTTAGTGTATGAATGATCTACAAACCCTAAAAAGGTTTACAAACCCTACCCTAAACTTGACAAGTTTATTTAAGAAAACTTATTGTGACCTAAAAAGGTTTGTAAGGCTAAAAATGTGTAAGTGGATAACACCTACCTGAAGATTCTAAGGTTTATAAATAAATCGAATTTAACAAACCAAAAAAAAATAATTGATTAAAAACACATGCAAAAATAATAATTTTTATGGTTTAAAAACAATTATTAATAAAATCATGGAAAAATTGAGTTTTCCATAAATAATTATAAAAATAATATTATGAGAAAATAATTTAGTAAATGCTAAGAAGTTTAGAAAAATATTTAAATAAAAAAGAGAAAAAGAAAATAAATAAAAGAAGAATTAATAAGACAAATAAATAAAAAATAGGAAACTTAGCTGGGTATGTGATTTTGTGTGGTCCCTTTACTAAGGGTGTACGATGGTCCTGCAGATCCTGGTGCTTGGATCTGATTTTGTGATGATCGGATGGTGGAGATGCCGAGGGCACACCATAAGCGAGAGCACTGGATCGGAGAATGTCTACAAATAATAAAGCGTAAAAATAAGTTTGTAGGACTCTGGGAGTTGAACCCAGGTCACTTGGATTGGAAACCTTCCGCCTTTGCCACTTGACCTGTAATCGTTTACTGATAGTATATACAAACAACTTATTAAATATTAAAATATGTTATACAATTGAAATTCAAACACCAAGTCAAATGCGGGGTTCAGCTATTCATGCGTCAGCCAATGCGCAGAAGAGAGAGCCTATCGTTTTTGACTGGCCAATGGGTGTTTTTGAAGGTGCCACGCACGCAGTTGCTTCTGAACGGCCTGGAAAGTTGGAACCACCACCTACGGCGCAACGACCTTCTTCTCCGACGAGGGAGATTTCCAAAACCTGCAAAATCGACCAAAAAAAGAAAAAGAGCCACCCAGATCCTCTAATACAAGGGCCGCGAGTCTCGTGGAAGCATTCGTTTGTTCTGAAACCGCATGGATGATGATATGCGAAGCTTGGCCGGACTTGTGCCCTAACCATGGCAGGTAATGGTTCATACGTTACAACCCCCATGCAATGGATCAAAACTCCTCTATGATGTCTCAGGACCACATTAGGGATGTTAGTTCAAACAAAAACACCATGGTATGCAAAATACGAACATCACAAGTTTAAAGAAAACTGAAGTTATGATATATGCGTTTCAGGGATACTTGGACATGAATCTGAACTTGTACTTACTCTACCATACCTCAGAAACACGAGTTGCTACTTGGAAGCTCTTGAGGAAGGCTTCTCTTAGGGTTTCGATGGTGTAGTTTCTTTTGGAAATCTTGGAACAAAAACCCTTATTTCTTGGCTCTCCAAAATTCGTCCCCTTGATCCTAATGTATCACCTATATATAATGCAAGGAAATTAGGTCAAACAAAGAACCAAAAGAAGCCCATGATTCAATAAAATATTTGATTGAAAATAACATGTAAATTTTGATTCAATCTTTCTTAATTGGTTTCAATCTTTCCCAATCAATCACACGTGGTTTTTAAATCAATATTTTCCCCATATTTGATTGAGAAATTAGCCAAAGTTATATCTTTCATATTTATCATTATTTCATCAAATTTTGTATTAAAATGAATATAATTCAAAATACAATAAATAAATAATTTTAATAAGAAAAATATGGCATGGTAGGCTCTTATATACTTCAATAATATATTTAAAGCCCAAACTTTAGCCCATGGGTTCAAAAAATCAAAATTCTTCATTTTGCACTTCATGTATTTTCTCAAAGTTGCCCAACTTGTGCAACCATAAGTCTCTCATTTTTTATGGTATGGAGATGTTCTAGGACTTTTTGGAAAGCCCGAGATGTTTTTTATAAGCCACTTTGGAACATATTTTTCATTTGGAGATTTTATCTTGATGATATTCCTCCTGACAAAAAACTGCTTTTTTGCGATCTTCTAGAAGGACCTGTAATGTTTTAGCTCATATCTCTTAAATGAAGCATTTTTAGCCTTGTCATGTGAGAGGCAAAGTTATAGAGAATTCAATTTCCTTCAAATTGAGCTTTGGATGGAAAATTTATGATGTTTCATGTGAAAGTTATGGCTGGTCAAAGTTCAGTTGACTTTCTTCTAGAAAACCCTAATTTAGAAACTTTAGGTTTTGTTGACTTCTGAACTTTCCTTGATGAATCCTGATGAATACTTGATCAAATGATGAATGATACTTCATAATGAGGATGTTGACCAAAAATCAGAAGTTTTGACTGTAATTTGACCATATTTTGACTTTTAGGTTAACTAGTTGATTATCGATCGTTTGGCCACTGGATGAGCAATCTTTTGATTCAGAGCTTGAAAATTGATATGAGGATTATTTGAGGCATATAAGACACCATGGGATCCACTTGAGGTATCAGAAATTGATTTTACTTTGAGAAGATCAAAACCCTAGTTTGAGGGCTGTTGTTTAGGAGAGTGTACAGTCAATCAAATTTTGAGCTTCTACTATTCGAATGAGCTTGAGTATAAGAATGTGGTGGGAAAATTTTGGGGTATGACACATGGAAATGATTATTTATCTGCCTTGTACAAAGCCCATGGTTGTGGCTGACTTAGTGGGGGAAAGACTCACTATGGAGACGCTATTATCTGCCTTGTACAAAGCCCAAGGTTGTGGCTGACTCTGGATAGGGGAATACCTATGAGTAGGGTTTTTGACTCTAAGGGGAATATCTACCTTGTACAAAGCCCAAGGTTGCGACTAACTCCTAAATGAGGAAAAGATCCACCAGTGTGGGATCTTTTGACCCTGAGGGGATCTTTGACTCTACTAAGGATTTCCCTATTGTTTTAGAGACTAAAGGTTGACCCTTCTGGGGAATGTGCTTTTGTTAAGCAGGGATTGATGAATGAGAGGCCCAAGTTTGAAGATTGACTCTACTGGGGAATTTGTTTGAGTGATTGACCTAGACTCTATTGGGGAGTTTTGAAGGTTTGAAAGATGATTTCGGAAGCTAACCCTTTCCAGGGAATTTGGATTTAAAGGATTGATTGGAAGCTGACCTTTTCCAGGGGTTGACTCAGTTGGAGAATTTATCTTTTGAAAGTTGAATTTTTGGAGGCTGACCCTTTCCAGGGGATTTGACTCATGAAAATTGATTGTTTTTGGAAGCTAACCTTTTCCAGGGAATTTGGATTTTAAGGAATGATTTGAGACTTCTTGTTTAAAGCCCAAGATAAAGGCTGGCTCTGACTGGAAATATTCAGATGTGGAACCTAGACTCTACTAAGGAGAAGACTCACTGGATATTAAAGATATGGGTGACAAAGACTGTCCATGTCTCTCATTCCAAAAGGTGAACTCAATACTGAGATTGAGACATTCTTAGCTTGTTTAAAGTCTGATTTTGAAGAATTGAAGAAACTCGCCAGGGTTGGCTAAAAGGTGACTAAAGACCTGTTCCTATGTTTATAAGAAACCTGATGGGTCCTTGTATACAAGCTCAAGAGAAAGCTGGGAATATGCTTTTAAGAAGTCTGTGGGTCTTTGTATTGTAAGCCCAAGAGGAGGCTAATCGAGGGTCATCGAGGGTCCTTGTTATAGCACAAGAGAAAGCTATGTTGGTTTTGAACTTAGTTTGGCTCTAAGAAAATGGGTAAGAGGTTTCACAAGGAATAATTCCTCTTGGGTGGATGTGTCCTATTTTGGTTCTAAGGCTTTTTTCAAGATGTTTCACTGGGAATAATTCATCTTAAGGTTTGAACTAAAGATCTCTAATTAGGATAGAGCCTTCACTGGGAAGACATTCTCAATCCTAGGCCATAGTCCTATAATATATATATATATATATATATATATATATATATATATATATATATATATATATATATATATATAGTTTATTTGTCCTAAGGTTGTTCTCAGACGGAGTTCTAAACAGTATATATATATAGTTTATATTTGACAGTAATTTAAATGAAAGCTTGTAAATTGAAATCTATAAAGCCTAACCTGGATGGAGTGGAGGCTTTGAAAGATGTATGTACAAAGCCTTACCATCAGCTTGGTTATTTATTGGCAACAATGAATTGTTTATTGAAAACAGTTTTAAAATGTTTTTATTTTGAAAACAGAAGAAGTGAAGATGGACACTAGGTCACATAGGTGTCTAAAGAGTTTCACCGGGAATAATTCCCTTCAAATACCAGAAGAATGTTTTGAAAACAGATGAGAAGATTTTGTAAAGAAATACAGTTTTAAAAACAAACTATGAAAAGAAAAAGGTGTTGGGTCTTACACTCTATTAGAGGCCCAGAATATTTATTTACTATTGAAAGAATACAAGGTTTTGTTGTTTGAAAACCTAGATCGTCTGTTTAATCGAAGATTAGAAAACAGTTTGAAAATTGACGAAAGTCAACTTAATTAAGATAAAGATAAAATCTATACCTAATTAATACCTAAATGATTAGGGTTTTATCACAAAATTATTTACAAAAATGATTAGGTTATGAAAATCAAGTGGAAACTATATTTAAAGTATTTTAAAATACTTAAAAATATGTTATTTTAGACCTAATAAAAATGTATCAAATAATTAATATTCTTATGATTTTTTTATTATTCATAAAATAGATATGTTTAATGACAAGTGTGTGAAAAATCAAGTGAAAATGATTTAATTTGATAGGTTGATTAATTATATGAAGTTGTAAACAAAAACGAAAGAAAATATTGGTAAAAAAATATGGTTTTGCCTAGCCAAGGGTTGAACTCACGCCCTCTAGGTCACCAAACAAAACAATTACCCAATGAGCCACGCGCGTGGACTGATTAGCAAAGGTGTCCATGTGATTATATGTAAAAGCATAGCATAAAAAATGGTTTGGAAAATAAAATGAACAAAAGGTCTGAGGGGGGGATCGAACCCCAGACCTAAGGCAAGGCTTTGAACGCGCGCTGTAACCATTGGGACACTACGATGAATTCGTAGATGACACGCTTATCATTCAAAATAAAATAAACTTGTTCCTAGAAAATTTGAAAAATGGCGCCACCATCTTCATCTTCAACCTCAAACTTCAAAACTTTAAATTTGCTATCTCACTCGTTTCTCAACCAAACTCAAAGATGTATACATGGATTTTGATCGTTTTTGAACAAGAATCACAATGGTATCCTTTGATTTCATTTATTATAAGTGTAATTCAAAATTCGCGCGCATGAGCACTAAGAACCCTAAAACTGAAAATTAACATGAAATGCTCTCTATATGCATGATATGATGCAATTGACTGAGGGTTAATGATCCTCTCACGTGCAAAAACTTGTTGGTATAAAAAGTTTTTATTTATGAGGCATGAATCATAGAGTTTGAAGTTTGTGAAACTTACCTCTGAAATGGAGATTGAGCTCTGATCAAAGTGTGTTACAGAGTTGCGGCAACGATCCAGATAGCTTCAATGATCCTCCAAGAAGGTGTTGAGTTTCTTAGCTTGAGTTAGAACCCCCCAGAACTTCTTGCTCGACCTCAACTGATGTGGCTCCAAGTGAGAGGTGAAGATGATGATTCTCCACGTACAGAAGTGTTCCAGGTGTTTGGATCACTTCCAAATAACCCCTTTGAGGTGTTTGGATACTTACTTTCAAAGGAAGAACTCTGGTTTGAAGAATCCGAGTCTTCTTGCCAAAGAACCTTTGAAAACCTTAAGTATGAGGGAGAGAAGGAGAAAGCAAGATTTTTGTTGCTTTGATGTGTTTAATATTGAGGAGGGCACTTGTATTTATAGGCAAAGACCTCTGTACAGATTGAAGAGAGTGAGCTTTCTTAATGAGGTTAACTTGGTTTCTTGGTTATGAAGGAATTTCAAAAATATCGAAAATGCAATGATGGAAATTTTGATTCCACTTGATCCACTCCCTAGTCATCGATCTTGTATGATCTTAAGGGACAATTATGTTGCAGAATAGCTTCTAATTGGCTTAGGATAAGATTCCTTGATGATTCACCAATATTCCATTTTGTAATGATTACTTAATCACATGGCATTGAATTTTTTAATATTCTTCAATCTCCTTGAAATGATGCATTTGATCCTCTCCTATCCCTTATAATGTTTCTGAAGTTTAGAGGCGCCAATTAGTGTAGGCCTTTGCATAAAAACGACCAAACCAAAATTGGCCATGACTTGTAATTTCACTTCATTAGCCCAACTTTGAACAAGCATAACTCTTAGCTCAAAATGAATTTGGAGAAGGTTGAGGACAATATGGAAAGCTCTTAAAATGTACTTAAATTCATTAGTTTGGAGTTTCTTCAAAATCATTTGGGAAAATTGTGTAAAATGGGCTTAAAGTTTGAAGAAACACTTAGAATTTTTCTAAGTATTTAGGACCTATAACTTCCAAGACTTACATCTCTCAAATGATTGATCTTTTGAAAAAAGTTCCTATTTGAAAAGTTGTTTCATTTTGTAAGATCTACAACTTTCATGTTGGAAGTTTTTGAGTTGTGTAGATGAAATTTTGAGATCCATGAACTATGTCAAAATGCACTAGTTTGACTTTTTGTTGACTTTTTAATCCTTGATGGATTTTCTTGATTTTATTTGGCCAAATGACTTCAATAATCATGTATTGATGATATTGATCCTTAAAAGTCATGGTTTGGTCCAAAACCCTAAAAGTCAAAGGTGTTCTTGTACAGTTGACTTTTTCCAAAAGAATGAAATTTTGGACTTTTGTGATGAATCAAGTTCTCTTCCGAAAATGAATGATATGAATGGAAAATATTGAGTTAATAGAAGTTCTTGAGACATGTGTTGATTTGTGGAGCCATGTCCTGATTAAAAGTCAACTATCCAGGTGAATTAGGTAAAAAAACCCTAAATTGTAGACAAGATGAAATTGATGACTGTGGATCTTGAATTGAAGTACAATTCCCAGTGGATATTGTCATATGGATAATTTGAAAATGATTGAACCCTTTAGGTGATGTCCTGGATCTTTTTTGGGTTCCCCAAATGTGGGCCCTGATTTTAGTCCTTGATGGGCTAAAAACCCTAGTCTGGTGGTCTGAGCAATACCGAGTCTTGATGACTGGTGTGTAACTAATCATAGATGGATAAATGAATCATTTGACCCCTATGATTGCATTAGAGGTCATTTTCGTTATTGATTGATCCTTTTCGTGAACTTCTTTGTTCTTGGGCACCCTCGACTGAGTACTAAGGTAAGCAAGAGACTGCCCTGGGTACTTGTCTTAAATTGATGAAATTTCTGGAGATGTGACATCTCAGGGGGGTCAAAATTAGGGTATGACATATGCCCCTATTTAAGTTTCTTTCATCTTGAGGGAGAAAGATTGACATCTTGATCTCTTTTGAGTGAAAGAGACTTAAATATCAAAGAATGCCCGAATTTTGGGCGTTCCTGAGATGTTGCAGTGATAATGAAACGCTCGTTCATGACTTGATCCCATTGCTGCGCTCTGTGAGGGATGAGGAGACAAAATCCCGTAGAAAATGTGTTATGTGAACTCTGGTGAATGGATGGCAATGTAGAATGCGCGATCCATCTTCTTTAACTAAGTGATGATACTTAGAAAAAGGTAAACAACCTCCCCTCGTTTCGGATGTTTGATCACGAAATTGGTCTCAGTTATACTTTTGGATGATATCTCAGATAAAGAGAAAATCTCCAAGAGTCTGTTTCCTCAACAAACTTCTCACCAGTGTTTGTCGGAGAGATACCATTTGATGGTTAATAAGAAACTTTATCAGACTTTCCTTCAATTCAATGTCTTCGAAGGAATACCATATGATCGTGCGTCCTTTTGATAAGCTAATGACTTTGTTTGAAAGTGGACGAACTGTCTTTGGGAAGAAAAACTGCCATTCATCGACTTATGCTGGGGAGTTAACAAACTGTTTCTTGAAAAGAAACTGCCATTTGTCAACTCTGATAGGGTTGAACACCATGGAAGTAGACAAACTGTTTCTTGAAAAGGAAACTGCCATTCGTCGACTCTTTGGGATTAAACAACAGATAAATTGTTTTTCGGAAGAAAAACTGCCATTCGTCGATTGCTAGAGGAACAAAAAGTGAACAAACTGTCTTCTTGAAGAAGACTGCCTTTTGCCGACTTTTCTGAGGAATCCTTAAGTAAAACGAACTATCTTCTCAAAGAAGACTGCCATTCGTTGCCTCGTTGGAGAATTCTTGGAGGTGAACAAACTATCTTCTTGAAGAAGATTGCCATTTGTCGACCTGCTGGAGAATCTTGGCTGGGGAATCCCAAAAGTGAACAAACTATCTTCTTGAGGAAGAAAGCCAATTGTTGACTTTGCTCGGGAGTAACAACAAAAGTGAACAAACTAACTCCTTGATGGAGATCGTCGTCTGTTGACTTGCTGGGGATTTCCAAAAGTAAACAAACTATCTTCCTGAGGAAGACTACCACTTGTCAACCTGCTTGGGAAAATTCTGGTGTATGAACTGTCTTCATGAAAAAGATTGCTCTTTGTCGACTCGCATGGGAAACTCGAATCGAGGTTTAAGCGACTTGGGCAATAGTAGGATCAAAGCCTAACCAGAAAATGATGACTGTGCAGACATATGATATGATGCGTGGAGCATGCATGAATGTTATGATGATTATAAAATGTAAAGTGAATGTGAATAGAATTGTCGCGGATGTGAAATCCTGTAATACGACTTGAGCTTTCGTTGATCAGAAGATGTCTTCTTCTTGAAAAATGTAACTTGTATTCCGTTGAGGATACCAGGTTGTCGGTTGTCCGCTGTTTGAAGTAAACTGAAATGATTTGAAGTGAAGATTCGTCATCGGGTGATGTTCGCAAAGCGACCTCATGGGGAAATTTGTTCCCAGAGTCTCGACCGTTCTCAGAGCAACTGTTTGCATTCTTCCTATTGTTTGTAAACCTTAAAAGGAAATTTCACCTTTATTTTGCAAGTAAAACATTTTATTTCGAAAACATTTGTTTCAAGAAAATGACTATCAGACCTAAAAAATGCATTTTAAGAAAATGAATAAGACTCGATTGCAAAGAAAAGGTACAAGGCTCGAATTGTTATTTATGGAATGGTAATCAGCCGAAGGCTGGATTCCATGGAGTATTTACAAAGTTGGAAATTGGTAATTTTTTGGAAAAGGGCTACGATGAAACGTGACGACCATTATCTTTCCCTTCCATTCTGAGTTGCGTCGTATTCGTGCTTCGTAGAAGATGACCTACTGATGGTGAATACTCCGCTATGGATTTTCTAGATGATCAAGTTTTGTCCTGAACACAGTTACTCACCATATATCCCTAACTTTTGCATAGATTATCCCTTTCGGGTTTTAAATCTACCGGGATTGATTTATATTTTTTTATGTCTCTAACTTTTGCCTGAATCGCCCTTTCGGGTTTTCGATTCACGGAGACGCTCTTTTTTTCCTAAGTCTCTCTTTGCGAGTTTTCAACTTAGCGAGTTATTCTTTTGATTATTTAGGCGAAGTATTTCTTGACTGCGCCGACGTTTACAGGACGGGTGAATTCCTCTCCATCCATAGTCGTGAGCATTAAGGCTCCTCCCGAGAAAGCTCTCTTGACCACGTATGGACCGTCATAATTGGGAGTCCATTTGCCCCTAGAATCTGTGAGAAAAGATTGAATCTTTTTAGTACAAGGTCGCTTTCTTCATTCTTTGTTGATATAGTTGTCCATGGCATAAAGCTGTCATGTGCTTTTCTTCGATGAAGTTTAACTCATCGAATATGTTTTGACACCATTCGGCTTCTGTTAATTTTGCCTCCATCAAGACTCTTATTGATGGGATCTCGACCTCTATGGGTAGGAATGCCTCCATGCCATATACAAGGGAGAAAGGAGTTGCTCCAGTCGAAGTTCGTACGGATGTACGGTACCCATGAAGAGCAAACGGTAGCATTTCATGCCAATCTTTGTAAGTGATGACCATTTTCTGAATGATTTTCTTGATGCTTTTGTTAGCTGTTTCTACAGCTCCATTCATCTTTGGTCTGTAAGGAGATGAGTTGTGATGTTCAATCTTGAATTCTTCACAAAGTTCCTTCATCATTTTGTTGTTCAAATTTGACCCATTTTCAGCGATTATCTTGCTAGGAACACCGTAGTGACATATGATGTGATTCTTGATGAATCTGACGACATATTGTCTTGTGACGTTTGCATATGAAGCTGCTTCGACCCACTTAGTGAAATAGTCTATGGCTACCAAGATGAAGCGATGTCCGTTGGACGCTTTTGGCTTGATCATTTCGATCATGTCAATTCCCCACATGGAGAAAGACCAAGGGGAAGAGAGTATGTTGAGAAGAGATGGTGGCACATGAGTTCTATTAGTGTAAATCTGACACTTGTGACATCTCTTTGCATAATGGTAGCAATCTGACTCCATCGTCAGCCAATAATATCCTACTCTCAGTATTTTCCTTGTCATGGTGTGCCCATTGGTGTGATTACCAAAGGAACCTTCATGTATTTCTCTCATGAGTGTTTCTGCTTTGTCTCTGTGAACCTATCTGAGCAGGACCATGTCGAAATTTCTCTTGTACAGAACATCTTCATTCAGGAAGAATCTGCCAGCTAACTTTCTCAAAGTTTTTCTATCTTTCTTTGATGCCCCAAGAGGGTACTCTTGCCTTTGAAGAATTTTTTTGATGTCGTGATACCACGGTTTGTCGTTGATGATTGCTTCTGCTGTTAAAACATGGGCGGGCCTATCCTGGCGCATGACATCGATTTGAGGAATGTCATTCCAATGATTTATCCTAATCATGGAAGAGAGTGTGACTAAT
This sequence comes from Vicia villosa, assembly GCF_029867415.1. Classification (NCBI taxonomy): domain Eukaryota; kingdom Viridiplantae; phylum Streptophyta; class Magnoliopsida; order Fabales; family Fabaceae; genus Vicia; species Vicia villosa. The sequence continues at coordinate 116,120 of NW_026706588.1, forward strand.
GCATCATCCAAGTTATTTTCTACACGAGGAATGTGATGAAAATCTACCTTGTCGAAGAATGGTCACAATCTTCTCGCGTAGTCTTTGTAAGGGATTAGCCCAGGTTGGCGTGTTTCCCATTCCCCTTTGATTTGATTGATGACCAAAGTAGAATCTCCATATACATCCAAGTGTTTGATCTTTAGATCCATGACTTCTTCGAGACCCATGATGCAAGCTTCATATTCGGCCTCATTGTTTGTGCACTTGAAAGTTAATCTGGCGGTGAATGGAATATGGGTTCCATGAGGTGTAACTATGATTGCCCCAATTCCTCGTCCATAAGCATTGACAGATCTGTCAAAGATTAAGCCCCACTGGGATCCTATCTCAGGTCCTTCATCTGGTAGTGGCTCGTCGTAATCTTTCATCTTGAGGTACATGACGTCCTCTATCTCATGACCATTGAATGGGTGGTGAGCCAAGTGTTCAGCTAGGATGCTTCCTTTCACGACTTTCTGAGCGTGATACTCAATATCGTATTCTGATAACAGCATCTGCCAATGGGCAATTCTCCCAGTTAAGGCAGGCTTTTCAAAGATGTAATTGATTGGATCCATCTTGGAGATCAACCAAGTAGTATATCGAATCATGTATTGATGGAGACGCTTGGCAGCCCATGCCAAAGCACAACAGGTTTTCTCGAGCATGGAGTAACAGGATTCATAGTCAGTGAATTTCTTGCTCAGGTAGTAGATGGCATGCTCTTTTCTTTTTGTCTCGTCTTGCTGTCCAAGGACACAACCCATGGAGTCTTCTAAGACGGTTAAGTACATTATCAAAGGTCTTCCTTCCACCGGAGGAGACAAGATAGGTGGTTCGAGGAGATATGACTTAATGCTGTCAAACGCTTTTTGACAATCGTCTGTCCAGACGCAACTTTGATTTTTCCGTAGAAGTTTTAAAATTAGAGCACAAGTTGCAGTCATGAGATATATGAATCTCGAGATGTAATTCAGACGTCCAAGAAATCCTCTAACTTGTTTCTCGGTTCTGCGCGAAGGCATTTCTTGAATCGCCTTGACTTTGTCTGGATCTACTTCAATTCCTTGTTTGCTGACGATGAAACCAAGGAGCTTCCCTGAGTAGACACCAAAGGTACACTTGTTGGGATTCAAGTGAAGCTGAAACTTCCGTAAGCGTTGAAATAGCTTTGTCAGATTCTGTATATGATCTTCCTCAATTTCTGATCTGGCAATCATGTCGTCCACATAGACTTCCACTTCCTTATGCATCATGTTGTGGAAAAGTATAGTCATGGCTCTTTGATAAGTTGCCCCTACGTTCTTTAGTCCAAAAGGCATAATGCGGTAGCAGAACGTTCCCCAAGAGGTGATGAAAGTTGTTTTCTCCATGTCTTCAGGTGCCATTTTGATTTGGTTGTATCCTGAAAATCCGTCCATGAATGAGAAAACTATGGATTTTGCTGTACTTTCCACCAACATGTCAATATGTGGTAGAGGAAAGTCATCCTTAGGGCTAGCCTTGTTCAAATCTCTGTAGTCGACCCATACGCGGACTTTTCCGTCTTTCTAGGGAACGGGAACAATGTTAGCTAACCACTGAGGGTATTCTGAAGTGACGAGGAAACCAACGTTGATTTGCTTTTGAACTTCCTATATGAATTTCATGGCCATCTCCGGATGAGTTCTTCTCAATTTTTGCTTGACCGTAGGGCATTATGGTTTTAATGGTAAATGATGCTCCAGTATACTGATATCCTACCCTGGCATATCTTGATAAGACCAAGCGAAGACATCTGAGAACTCTTTGAGCAGTCGTATCAAACTCTCTTTGATTTCTGAACTAAGCGAAGCTCCAATCTTAACCTCTTTTCTGTTTCCATCGGAACCAAGGTTAATGATCTCTAGAGGCTCATTGTATGGCCTCTTCCCTTTGTTGGAGTAACCGTGAAATTTCCTTTGATATTTCTTCGTCTTCTTCTTCCTCTGCCTCGAATACAGGAAACCCAAAGCTTGGAGAAGTCATGTGATCGCAAGTTTCAACGGGGTGTTTTATGATTAATCTGCATATGTGTAATGAGTTTTATTTAGACAATGAGGGAAGACTCGGTGTATGCAATTAATGGAATGTTTTGATGTTTTTAGGGTGTTTTTTTAAGATTACCAATTTCCGAAAAAAAAGAAAAGGGAAAAACTAACGTAGGAACAAAATGACATTTTTATTTATCGACAGTCACTTCTTGAAACAAAGACCCTATAAAATAAAACTCTGTTGCTTTGGGCAAAGCAAAGAGGGACATTTTCCTAAGAAATTTAAAATGCAAAGCCCTATGAAACATTGTAGCAACCTGCCCTAAAAATAAAAGGTTTAGAGTCGCCACCTATTCTACCAAGGCGAATAGGAAACCTACGCAGTTAAGAGATCAGGGTAAGATACTATATTCAGGTCGAGGGAAGGTGTTAGGCACCCTCAACCCTTTCCTATGGCTTTGAATCTAAGGTCAACAGTTTTAAGGCTAAAAAAATAAAGAAAGATGACAGACAGTTAATAGAGTTAAAAGCTAATTATTTGAACATGATTAGAGTTTGAGAGAGGGGGACTCGCCTTGGTTATCCAAGTGACTACGTATCTCCTTATGGAGAATCAGAGTCAACGTAGTTCGGGGAACGGTTGTACGCCCTTTAGGATTTGAATTGAATGTATTTGAAGTTGTTTTCAGGCTTTTTGAATGGCCTATCATAGTTTGTGAAGTTTTGATTTGAAAGGCTTTTTCAATGGCCTATCGTAGCTTCGCATGAGGATGAAAATCCGCATTTTGGTATGGGGATTTTGAAAGGTTTGAAAAGTGTTTTTGAGGTTTGGGCGTACAACCCGAGTTTAATTTAGCACTATTAACCGCAACGATCAATAGATTCAATCGCCATAGTTAAAAGATTTGAAGTTGCACTGTTACCAATTTTAATCAATTGATTTGATTATTACTAATAACGAATTGGGATATTTTTAATAATTTTTAATAATTAGTTTGCATCGTTACCCCTCGTAATCGATTGATTCGATTAAAAAGAATAACGAATTAAAGTTAGAAAAAGGAGGGGTTAATCATCACAATCAATAAAATAATTGCAACCATTTAACCAAATAAAAATTAATTTGCATTTTTAATTAAATAGCATTTTAATTAAAAATTATTGTTGACCATAGCGATTAATTGATTTAATCGACACGAGCAACAAATTAGAACTTTTAATATAAATATCATATAATAATCTATTTATAAAAAATAATTATTATTATATAAATAATATATTAAAAAGAATTAATTAAAACATATAATTAATTAAAATTAATTTAGTTTATTAGGGTTTTGATTTGGTATGATTGTCACTAGGGTGCATGGTATAGAGAACTAAATCTGGGCTGCTGGATCTGGCTTGGTGGAGGGTTGAGGGTCAGATCATGAGGGTTCATGGTATGCCCTAAGGCTACAGGTGCATATGATCAGAAGTTGGAAATTCAGAAAAAATATGTAAAGGGCCAGGGATCGAACCCTGGACCCTAGAGTGACCACCACACGCACCTTACCACTTCAACTAACTCAGTTAGTTGTTAATAGCATGGGTAACAAGGAATATATACAATCGTTGCCAGCTAGCCAAAAAAGAGGTGCGCAAATTCAAATCAACAAATAGCATGATGCCACGCACTCGTCTTCCCCATTACATCTGTAAATTCCTGCAGAACCAGCTACGATTTTGCTACGGATTCGCTGCAAGTTTGTTTCGCAGCCTATGCACCACAAAAATAACGAACACGACATGCCTGCACATAAATGTTTCGCACCTACCTTAAACCCCTCGTTTTCATCATACGAACCCATTCATAGCATTATTTTAACCCAATTTTGACCCTACACAAAAACCCCAACTAAAACCCTAAAAAGCTTCGTTTGGTCTTCAATGGCCGATTATGTTTTAAGCGTGCAAACTTCAAATTGTTAGCCCAGAAACGATCATAGCAACATCATTAACCAAAATATGCCGTCAATTTTCAATGGTAGTGCATGAATTACTCAGATCGATCAAAGTTTCAGAGTGACATACCTGAGTTAAACGGAGAGTTTTCTGGGGTTGTTAATGTCGTGTGAGTATCCCAATCGATTCAGAAGCCTCCAAGGAACGTGTAGCAACACTTAAATCTCTCTGAAACCCCTCTAATCCCTCAAACCGAAATTGAGTTTTGGAAGAATTTGTGTGTTCTTGAACGTGCTCTTTTTTTCAAGAATTTCCAACCCTTATCCTTGTGCCTTGTGTTCAGTACTTATAGAAGAATAGAATTAGGTTAAAGATTTGTCCAAAACCTCACTTGAATCCAATCTTGCCACTTTGTGAAATTTGATTTTATTCTTGAATCACAAGTTTCTATTTTGGCCAAAATTATGTCAATCTCCTTCCAATCAAGTTGTGCACGAAAATTGCAATATATTTTGTCATTAGTATTGATTGGAAACAATCAATATACCTCCCTTACCAAAATATTTGATTTTTATCTTAATTAAATCATTAAAATGTAATAAAAAATCATATTAAATCAAATATAATGCTAAATTTCGTGGCAAATGATTTTGGGCATGCTATTGACTTGTGGACCAAGATTGCATCAAAAAACCATAGGCCCATTTGCAAAGTTTCTCAATTTGAACCTTCTTTTTTCACATTTTGCCTCCAAAAATCACCCAACTTTGATCAATCATATCTCACTCAATTTTTAAGCTATGGGGGAGTTCTAAGACTTTTTGGAAACCTCAAGAGGTCCTCTACAAGCCACTTTGGAACATATTTTTCATTTGGAGCTTTTATCTTGATCATATCCTTTTTGACAAAAAACTGCTTTTGGAGGATGTCTGAAAATGACCTATAATCTTTTGCATTGTATCTCTCAAATGAATCATTTCTAGCCCTGGCTTGTGAGGGACAAAGTTGTAGGGAATCCAATTTCCTTCAAAATAGGCTTTGAGTGGTGAATTCTTGATGTTCCATGTGAAAGTTATACCCAGTCAAAGTTGGGTTGACTTTCTCCTAAGAAACCCTAATTTGAACCTTTTTTGTATTTGTTCATCTCTGAGTTTCTATTAATGGAATCATGATCAATCTTTGATCAAATGATGGTTATGCACCTCTATACTTGATGTTTGACCAATGATCATAGGATTGAATCATGCTTTGATTGTAGTTGACCTTCAGGTTTGAATCAATTGACTGTGGATCTTGGGATTGTTTGAGCAAGGCTTTGGAATTGAATCTTGAACTTTGAATTATTGTAAATGGAATATGGAAGGCAAATTTTGGAGTATGACAGCTGCCCCTGTTCAATCTTCTTGAACCTGAAGAGGTAGAAGATGATTGGATACTGAAATGCCCTGAAATTTGCTTGCGCAGGGAAGGAGTTCTGTGGGAGATGGGCTTATAGATGCCACCTATTTGTTTTGACAAGATGCTTGTCCAGAGCATATGCTCTTCATACCAGGATCATATTGATTGTATCTGAAGAGATATAAAGTAATGTCTTATAGAAGACTACCTGAAGAGGTTCCTGAATAGGGTATATTAGAGGTTAATGCGAAGAAGCTTAGGCTTAGGAAGAATGTCTTAGGAGAAGACTAACTAAGGAGTTCTTTAAAAGAACTAAGCGTGTCTTAGAAAAGATTGGATAAACATTTTAAGAAGGCTACCTAGAAAGGCATGATATATCTTAAATAAGACTCATCTAGAAAGGCTCCTAAAAAGATATGAAGCGTCTTAAACAGGACTACCTAGACAGGTTATGGTACGTCTTAAACAGGTTTCACCTGGAAAGGCTCTTAGATAGGATACGGGATATCTTAAACAAGACTTACCTAGAGAGGTTCCTATAAAGGGAACGATACGTTTTAAACAAAACTATCTAGAAAGATTCCTATAAAGGGAACGATACGTTTTAAACAAAACTATCTAGAAAGATTCCTATAAAGGGAACGATACGTTTTAAACAAAACTATCTAGAAAGATTCCTATAAAGGGAACGATACGTTTTAAACAAAACTACCTATAAAGGTTCCTATAAAGGATATGGCATGTTTTAAACAAAACTACCTATAAAGGTTCCTATAAAGGGCATGATATGTTTTAAACAAAACTACCTAGAAAGGTTCCTATAAAGGACATGAAACGTTTTAAACAAAACTACCTAGAAAGGTTCCTATAAAGGCTATGAAACATTTTAAACAAAACTACCTGGAAAGGTTCCTATAAAGGTCGTGGAATGTTTTAAACAAAACTACCTAGAAAGGTTCCTATAAAGGCTATGAAATATTTTAAACAAAACTACCTAGAAAGGTTCCTATAAAGGCTATGAAACATTTTAAACAAAACTACCTGGAAAGGTTCCTATAAAGGTCGTGGAATGTTTTAAACAAAACTACCTAGAAAGGTTCCTATAAAGGCTATGAAATATTTTAAACAAAACTACCTAGAAAGGTTAGGATATGTCTTACATAACACTGCTCGGAAAGGTTAGGATAATTGTTTTGGACAAGACTACCTGGAGAGGTAAGAAATTCTTTGATTGCTTCTGGATTGTCTTTGAAGAAAGACTCGGAATGAGGTACTAGAATAGTATATGTTGAGATTGAATCGTTGATACGATCGTATTTGCGCTGTAATGTGATGATAACATCCTCTTGACTATAAAGTGACCTGAAAAGGCAGTGTTAGTTTTATGCAATGTTATGATGCATGTGTCATGTAATGAGATTCTCAAAATAAATGAGAATTATGCATATATGCCGATCTAACACTGCGGGACGTAAATAGTACAGGCATGGGGAGATCAATTACGCAACAATGCTCCTTGTGTGATACTAATATGACTTCCCGAATATTAGAGATTTTGAAACATGCCCCTTAACCTGAATGAAGGACCTTTAGAGAGAACTCGAGTTTTCACCATATCTTGCCTGATATGCATTGCCCCCGTGTTTGAATTCTTGAAAGATATGCCCTTAGTCCATAGGATTCTTGGTTGTATGCCCCTATTTTAGGAAAACCCTCTGAACGTGGTTTCCTCATTCAAGGATCTTTATCAGGAATGATCGTCCTTGATTAGACCAATTTTGAGGTCTCCTTGATGCTAAGTGTTGATTTGAATGTGAAGCAGATGCTTTTCAAAATGAGTCATGCATTTCGGTCGCATCCTGACGGACAGTGATTTGCTGAGTACTCAGAATGAGATGATGTCTTCTATAAGACTACCTGACGAGGTCCTTGGGAAGAATGGGAATTTGTCTTAAACAAGATTGCGCTTTAAACAAAGCTCAAAGGGATGTGTTTGTGCAGAGGGTAAAAAATATTCCTATAGAGGATAAAGACTGTTTTAAGGAATGTGGGGTTTTAAACAAAACTTAGGAAAAAAACATCTTGAAGAAGATCACCCTAGAAAGGATGGTGAACTGTCTTAGAGAAGACTCTGTACTTTAAACAAAGTTTGACAAGGTTCTTGAAAGCATAAGAGAAGTCTGAATATATCTTAAAAGACTAACTGAAAAAAGTTAAGAGATGTCTTACAGAAGACTACCTAGAAAAGGTTCTTGGAAATGAATATGTCTTAGAGAAGACTGTCTGAAAGGGTTTGAAAATAGAAAGGATAAGAAGGTGGGTCTTTAAAAGACTGTCTGAAAAAGGCTCCTAGAAAGGGTAAAAAGTATTTGAACAGGTCTTAAAGAAGACTATATGGACAGATTGAGAAGTATCCTACAAAGGTTCCTGGAAAGGATGTGAGAGTGGTATTAATGCCATCTGATACTGAGTGACCTTTGCAACATGCCCCCAGGTAATGGGCTTGCCCCATGGGCTCTTCAGCGTCTTTGAGAGATTCCATGAATCTTGATTAGATTGCCCCATGTAAATGGGATGATGACGAGTTATGCCATGTGTACACATTAGCCATCCCAGTCATGTGTAAGAGATGTTTCTTCTTTTGATGAGCCTCTAAAGCTACTTCGTCAGTTAGTAGGATTTTTAGCCATTAGCCATGCCCCATGCAACTTCTCCCTGATGTTTAAACATCTGAATCCACATAGACAAGTGTACTTTGTAATGAAATTCATAAGATGCGAATGCATATGTTTGTCTTGGAAGTTTAAAAACATTTTTTTTTGAGTAAAACGAAGTTTTTGTTTTGTAAGAAAGTGATATTAACTCAAGAGTTATAGTAGACCTTAAGGAGTCGGGATACCTTTGGTAACAGTATGCTTTCGAACTAACCATGCTTCAGTTAGGACTTTTAAGGGTTGTAACGTGGCCTGGTTCACGGTTTTAAGAAACAAGGATAGTGGCTCAAAGTTTATTTGTACCCATCCCCCTCTTCGTGATGTCCTCCGGTCCTATGCTCAGTTAGCTATGTGTTTAAGCTCCAAAAAGACTTTGGGAATATTGATATTTTTGATCGTTTAAAAAACAGAAGTTTATTTTGCAAAGGCAGTCACCCCCCTTTCTTGTAATATTTTCTCTTGTGAGGGTATGTAATGACCTCTTTTCGACTTTGTTATCCCTAACTTTGCCTGAACTATTCGTTTTAAAACTACAGTCAGCGGGATGCCCCACTTTTGCCTAAGTCTCCATAATAGGTTTTGACTTAGCAGGCCCTTGCATTGCTTTCTTTTTCTTTGCGGACATTGACTGCCGGACTTAATGATGACGGGGAACCATCGGTGATTATGTTCAAAGGAACAACTTGGAATAATTAAGTTAACTGAGCAACTACCCTACCCCAGGTTATGTATTAAGGGTTTTATTTTATATGAAGGAAAACTCCTACTTCTTTAGGCTCAAAGGGGTTGACAAGGGATTAACATCCTTATATCTCCGTTATTTAGGAAATGAAACAATGCCTGTACATCGTCAACACGGTCTGTTCGAAAGCGTAGTGTATGAAATTGTGGTATTGTTTTCGTCATTCTCCCTCTAAAGGTGTACGACTTTTAACGAGAGTTGAATATCACAAATGAGAAAACCGAGTAAAATCACAGTTTTAAATATAGTGAGAACACTAGGAGTAAATCAAGACAAACGTAAGCAATGCATTAATGAGTAATGTAAAGTACACAGCATATGTCGTAAGACTAATGTTTAAACAAACGGAAATAAATTGCGAATGAAAACAAAACTAATGATCTAAGAAATCCTCCTTCTAGCCACCTATGGTATTAGACTTGCGAGGATCTTCGAACTCAATGAGCCCTTCTTCAATCAAATCTTGGATCTTGTGCTTCAATGGCCCACAATCCTCTGTATCATGGCCAGGACTATCTGAATGATAAGCGCACCTAGCATGATGCTTGTACCCAGGAGCGGGGTTAGCTGGAGCTGAGTATGGAGGTAGCAGAGTTACCAAGTTCTGACTGAACAAACGTTGCAAAGCTTGAGACAGTGGCATGTACAACGGGGTGAATGATCGTTTTGGCTTGGGCCTCCAGGTACGTTCGCCACCCTGTTGCTTTTGTTGATCCTTTTGCTGTGATATTGGGGTCTGATTACCCATGATTTCCCCCACAGTGTGGGATTCCTTTTTTCCGTCATACGACTTCTTTGTGTGATAGGAACTTGAGGGTGCCCCTTGTATCTTCCCAATTTTGATTCCATCTTCAATTCTCTCACCAATGACTACCAAGTCCGAGAACCCTGAAGATATGCTTTCGACCATCTTGTCGTAGTACGGTCCTTGCAAAGTGCTCATAAATATGTCCACCAGTTCTTTTTCCATTAGGGGAGGTTGGACTCGAGAAGCCATTTCCCTCCACCTTTGGGCATACTCTTTGAATGATTCATCCTTCTTCTGTGACATGTTTTGTAATTGCATCTGATTGGGTGCCATGTCCAAGTTGTACTGGTACTGCTTCAAGAATGTGTTAGCCAGATCATTCCAGCTTCTGATATAGGATTTCTCCAGTTTCATATACCAGTCAATAGATGCTCCGCCTAAACTCTCTTGGAAGAAGTGTATCATCAGCTTTTGATCGTGAGCATAAGCAGCCATTTTTCGCACAACAGCCGTCCAATAGTGGCGAACCCCATTGTGCACTATGTAATCTGGCAACTTAGGCTTAAGTTGGCATGTGGTAGGTCTTGATTTACCAACCACTGTCTTTGTAAAACTCATACGATCTTCTTCTGCTTCAGCAGACTGAGCGGTGTGAGCATACCCATTTCCAAGTGGACTATATTGGATTTTCTTTTGAGGAAACTTCCAATCTCCTGAATGGAGAGACTCGTTGTCGGAGACACTTTCGATATCATCCTCTTCTATATTTTGATCTTGATCTTCTCCCAAGATGGGTTTGACTAGGTATGTAAACTCTAAATCTGTAGCCTCGGAAGGTAACTTGGGGATATAATCCTCAATGATGACTTCACCAGACGATGATGATGAGTAGCAAGGTTTATATATCTCTTTTGGCTGAGTAAGGTAATCATAATCAATGTCCCATCCAGTTGGAACAATATCTTCAAGAGAGATTTTTGAACTTTAAGGAGCAGAGTATTTCACCATGTAGTCGAATTTTCCGCTTGGTTCTCCTAATGTATCCTAGGTTTCTTTGGGGATAGGAGGAACTTCTTCTGATGAACCATGACTTCCGTTGGTGAAGCTGTTAGTAACTTCGTCACTGCTTGGTTGAGTCTTACCTCCAGATCCTTTAGTCGGATAATAGCAAGGTGAATCAGACTCTGCTAAGGAGATGTATCCTGATTTGTGAAGATAGGATAGCCATTCCTCTTCTTCGGTGTTTTCCGTACCAATGGTATTGACTGTTTGTTGAACAGGTTGAATAAAACCTCCGCTGTAAAAAGTATCTTGAATTGGGAGAACTACCTCAATTCCTTGAGTAGCCTTTGATGATGTTGGAAAGAATCCAACTCCTGTTCTGTTTTTGTTGTTGGTAGGAATCTCAATGTGCCCCCAACCACTGGTAGTGCCATCATTTACAACTTGGATTGCATCTTTGTAGGAAGAAATAGACGCTGCTGTCTTCTTTCCCTTTTCCTTTTCCAAGGGAAGTGCTTGGAATTTAGTTCCAGCGACTTCTTTTGGTTCTATGTCGGAGAATGATGGCAGGTTGCTGACGATCAGAGCTCGTTCTCCACATACGGTTACCAATTTTTCATTTTGTATGAACTTCAGTTTCTGATGAAGTGTTGAAGTAATTGCCCCAGCCTCATGAATCCATGGGCGACCTAGCAAACAATTGTATGCTGCTTAAATATCCATGACCAGGAAAGTGATCTTGAAAGTGTGAGGTCCAATGGTTATGGGAAGATAAACTTCTCCAAAAACTGACTTTCTCGATCCATCGAATGCTTTGACGATGACATTGCTGCCTCTTAATGGGAAATCCTTGAAGGATAATCTTGACAAGGTTGATTTAGGCATGATGTTGAGAGAGGATCCATTGTCTATTAGGACTGTTGTGAGAACATCACCCTTACAGCTAACTGAGATGTTGAGTGGCAAGTTATGGCCCACTCCTTCTTCAGGAAGATCTTCGTCACAGAAACTCAAATTAGTTCCTGCGGAGATGTTGGCAACGATGTTCTTGAATTGCCCTATAGTAACACCAGGTTCTACGAAAGCTTGTTCCAAAACTTTTTGTAGAGCTTCCATATGAGCTTCGAGACTCAATAGTAGGGAAAGTACAGATATCCTAGACGGAATATGTAGCAATTGATCTACAATGTTGAATTCACTCCTCTGGATTAATTTCAAGATCTCATCATTTTTTTCGCTTGAGTAGCATTGATCGGATGACGGTCCTGCTTATGTGGTGCTTCTTCCGAAGATTTCTCTATATTTCCAAAACCATGTTGATGTCACATTCAGTTTTGACTTGAATGTGTTGAATCCATCCTAAGTCCATTTGTTCTTGTAATGCATCTTGAACTACAGCACATCCATGATTATTCGTTGGACAAATTTCACATGTGAAAAAGTCGCGAGGTGGAACGTGGCCGTACCCAGCTGGTCTAGCGTGCATTTTCATGAGATTTTCCCCTATCTGACGGATGTTGTAGATTTGAATGACATTGGGGTGTTGATTTACCAGATTCACTAAAGCTTCTTTGTGATGCGGAAGAGGATTTTCTTGGACGTTAGGATTAGTATCTTTGAAGGATAGCATTTCAGTCTTCACTAATCTTTGAACGTCGGCCTTGAAATGGAAACAGTTCTCAATGCTGTAATCTGGTGCTCCCTGATGATAGGGACAAGATTGGTCAGCCTTGAACCAAGGTGAAGATTCATTTGTAGGATTTGGAGGACTCTTCGTCTTAATGGGTCCTTTTACTAGTAGAGTTGGAAACAATTCCGCATACGGCATTGGTACGGGGTCGAAGGCAGGATACCTTGGTGCCTGATTGTTGTTAAAATTTGGAGGTCGAACCTGTTGATGAGGTTGTTCTGAACTTTGTTGAAATGGTTGTTGAGAAACCTAAGGTTGATATGCGGGCGCTTAGTTAACAACCGGAGTTATTGTAGCAACTTAAGGTTGAAACCTCTTTCTTGATTTGTGCAAGACATTGCTGAAGTCTTGATCCTTTTTATTTTGGAAAGAACTTCCGTACTTCTTAAAACCAATAGAAGATTCTGATTCTTTGTTTAAGCGTCCTTCTCGAACTGATTCTTCTAGACGTACGCCCATGTTTACCATCTAAGTAAAGTCACTAGGGGCGCTGGCGACCATTCGTCCGTAGTAAAATGGACTCAAAGTCTTGAGATAGATTTTTGTCATTTATTTCTCTTCAAGAGGAGGAAAAATTTGAGCAGCAACTTCACGCCATCTCTAAGCGTATTCTTTGAAACTCTCTTTATCCTTTTGAGTCGTGGCCCGGAGTTGATCTCTGTCGGGAGCCATATCCAGATTGTACTTATACTGTTTGACGAATGCCTCTCCGAGGTCTCGAAAAGTATGAATCTTTGAATTGTCCAGGTTCATGTACCATTTGAGTGCAGCACCAGTCAGGCTGTCTTGAAAATAGTGAATGAGCAATTGTTGATTATCAGTCTGAGTTGACATCCTTCGAGCGTACATCATGAGGTGACTTTGTGGGCATGAATTCCCTTTGTACTTCTCGAAATCTGGTACTTTGAATTTGTGAGGAATCTTAAAATTTGGAACCAGACAGAAGTCTGCAGCGATCTTTCCAAATAGATCTTGTCCTCAGAGAGTCTTGAGTTCCTTTTGCATCTGTAAAAACTGTTCCTGGAACACGCCAGCGTCCTCATTGGGAGCGTGATGATACATTTGTCCGAATGGCAGAGGAAAAGTATGCACAATCGGCTGTGGAGAAGCCATGACAGTAGATCTTGGTATCTCAACATTCTGTTGCGCAAAACCCGTAGTTGTTGCTCTTGGAACTTCAATTTCCGGAGGTCTGTAACCCTCCGGTGGATGCATGTCCATCATGACTCTTGGAACTTCAGAAACTCGGGGTATGTACCCGTCTGGAATGAAGTTATACGGCATTCCCCAAGGTCGGTTGGGCGACGTGGTATACTGAGGAATAGGAGTAGAAACAATCTCGGAAACCACAGTCCTTTGTGGATCTTCTGGTGGAGGTTGACTTTGTGCAACCACCAGGGCTTCTACCATACTGTTGAGCCTTTCAACAGCTTCTTTGAGAGTAGTGACCTCTTCTCTGAGTTCTCCATTATCTTGCTCTAAGTCTTCCATTTTTTTCTTGCGACTTGAACGAGTGTTGTATGAATGAGACAGCTTGAATGCCTTTCTTCACCTCCTTCCCCTCCTCTCTTCCTGGAGTAAGGAAAGTGACGATTAGGACCGCGATAATTCTAGAGTCAGTGCTTACGATTAACGTGATGCATGCAATTAAATTAATGTTTTTCAAGGAAACACCATAATTACGTTATGAAACATCAAACTTTTATTAATTAAGCGAAACATCGTTTTTTACAACACTTTGAAAAGGAAATACAGAGAAATAGAGAGAAAGGACACTAAAACTTAGACGAAGAGCCAACTTCACGTTCTAACATCTTATGTTTCTTAAGTTGAGCATTTTCCGACGTAAGCTGATCAATGATCCAGGAAGCAGGAGGGATGTGGTGAGAAAGTGATGTTTGTGTTACTTGTCGTTCGAGTACTTCAAGTAACTCATCCTTCCTTCTTAGGATGTTCTGGATCTCAACGTTTTCCGTGTTGACGATTCAATACTTGTTTCTCCAAGCATTCCTTTCTTGGCACACCTTGGTTAATGCCGCTTGTAGTTTCTTAACGTCGGTGGAGAAAATGAAAATTGGTTCCCTTAGGGGAATAGGTCCTTGAAGCTGGTATGGCATCCTGAGCTTGAACGCCCTGACGCGTACCCATTGAAGGTAAGGATCCAGGGAGATGCAAAGATGTTTTCCTAACAGTCTTCTCCCTTTGCTGTGAACAAGACGCCAGGCTTGGACAATCAGCATGTTACCATGATCGTCGATGTTCTTGAAAAGCAGACCCTCCAATTGAATACTACTTGGTATATTTTTCATGGGATAGCCGTATTGACGACGGGCTAAAGCTGGATTATAATTGATTCCTCCCTTAGTTCCAATAAGGGGTATGTTGGGATAACTTCCGCAATTGTAGATGATCTTGGTTTCTTCGTTGTCTGGACTAGTGTGGTGTCGTTTTCTTTTACCTCCCCGTTTCACTTGGGAGGACGGCACGCTAGACCCTTCACGCGAAATTTGGAAGGAGAATGCGCCCGTGGTGGGATGAATTTTATTTCAGTTCTTCCTACGATATCACACGAACTTTCTTATTTGTCCTACGAGTAGGAAAGGGAAAAAAAGATCTCAACTAAACCCTAGGAGTTTGCTAAGTGTGGGGATTTCACCTAGACTAGAAATTCTGGAGTCCGGGAGGTCGGTTATACATAGGGAAGTGTTTAAACACCCTACATATCTGTAGTACTCTACAGGAACCTTCTCTGTGTCATTTGTGATTGTGTTTATTGCTAATGATTGGGAAAGTTTCTCCTTTGTATTAGGAGAAGGAATTGAATTGATTTAAAGAAAGACAGACATATAGACAGACTGACTATTTTTGGTATTTTATTAGCTCGCTGAGATTCCTTGTGAATCTCATGCCTACATATCCCTAGTGGAAGTCAGAGCTTAATGTAGTTCGGGGAACTAACTAGGGAAATTAATTATTTTTGGTGCCTTGCTTGAAGCTCAAGGTTGAAGCTTGGAATAAAATCTCTGTTTACAGTAAAGAGACATGAAATTATCTCTACAGAGAGGTATTAGTACTATTCTACCACAAACATTTAAAGGAGTGACAGAATAACTGAATTCATTTCATTCAAGAGGGGGACCTTACTTGTGTATGTGCAAGTATACCAGTCAAATGCCTCTTAAATGAAAGAAAGTTGCTCATCCAAATTAGGGAAAGTTACCACATGTCTGGGTTTTACTGCCAGCTCATGCCTTTCAAAATCCTAAATGGGAGACTTGATTAAAATTGAAATTGAAATGTTTGTTTGTTGGAATGTGGTAGAGTAGTAAAAATATCTCTCTATAGAGATAAGCTATGTCTATCTACTGTATAAAAGATTTGATTTTAGCTGGCTTGTATGAGGCCCAAGCTTGAGGCTTTTTGATTGATTAATTAATTATTATTGACTCTGGGAGATGACTCCACTGGGGATTAATTACAGGGTATTTTTGTGTTCTGTACAAAGCCCAGAATTGAGGCTGACTCTACTTAGGGAGACTCTATTTATGTGCCTTGTACAAAGCCCAAGGTTGTGGCTGACTGTTGAGGATAATTGAATGAATGACTCTATTTTATGTGCCTTGTACAAAGCCCAAGGTTGTGGCTAACTCTAGCTAGGGAAAACATTATTTTCTGCCTTGTACAAAGCCCAAGGTTGTGGCGGACTCTTAAATAAATGAATTGAGTATGGATGACTCTAAGGGGAAAAGATCCTAGGTGTTAGGAATCTTTGACACATGAAAGATATGGTTTATCTGCCTTGTACAAAGCCCAAGGTTGTGGCTACTGAGTGATGAAG